>NC_048584.1:14779300-14976800 GCF_013265735.2 Oncorhynchus mykiss
ACTTTGTGGAGGAATTGAGGTACTTGGAATGGGCCAATACAGAAAATGCCCATAGGTCTCACCTACCGTATATAATCTTGCTGTTATCAGCAATTTCTTGTATATCCTCCCAATGTAGGTCCTCTTGACATTAATTAGATATGGGCTAAAGAAGTTATCTTCGTCATTGCATGCTCCTTCCAAAATGTAATGTATGAAGCCACAAGTAGCCTACTGACTACACAGGAGGTTGGTGGCACCTTGGGGAGGACGGGCTCGTGGTAAAGGCTGGAGCGGAATCCGTGGAAAGGAATAAATACATCAAACACATGGTTGGATGCCATTCCATTCGCTCAGCCGTTCCAGACATTATTATGAGCTGTCCTTCCCTAAGCAGCCTCCACTAACTGACTACAATAGCATGCCTCCCTTCCAGTTCCAGTGTTGGATGGGTTTAAAGTTACGGCTACACTCTAAAAACAAAAGGTTCCTGGAGATTCCTTTAGATGTTCTTCAAATTGAAACTGTGGAGGAACAAGGAATAAGTTCTTCAAAGAACCTTAGGGGTTCATTTTTGAGCTACCCCCCCTCCCATGTAATTATTATTATTATGAATAATAGCAATAAGCATAACAATTACATCAATAACACAATATTGTAACGGTTCTCTTGAGTTTAAGGAGAGGCGGACCAAAACGCAGCATGGTTTCTATTCATGGTTCTTTAATAAAGCACTTCACATGAACAGACTAACAAAAACAAGAAACGTGCAAAACCTAAAACAGCCCTATCTGGTGCAAACAAGAACAATCACCCACAACCACACAGTGAAACCCAGGCTACCTAAGTATGATTCTCAATCAGAGACAACTAATGACACCTGCCTCTGATTGAGAACCATACTAGGCCGAAACATAGAAATACCCAAAACATAGAAAAACAAACATAGACTGCCCACCCCAACTCACGCCCTGACCATACTCAATAATGACAAAACAAAGGAAATAAAGGTCAGAACGTGACAAATATTTTAGTTCTCAGTGTTTATTAAACACGGGGCGGCAGGGTAGCCTAGTGGTTAGAGTGTTGGACTAGTAACCGGAAGGTTGCAAATTCAAACCCCCGAGCTGACAAGGTACAAATATGTCATTCTGCCCCTGAACAGGCAGTTAACCCACTGTTCCTAGGCTGTCATTGAAAATAAGAATTTGTTCTTAACTGACTTTCCTAGTTAAATAAAGGTAAAATAAAAAAAATAAGATTGTAGTGGCAAGGCAGAATTTAAAAAATCCAACTCCCAGCAGAACCCCAAGTCCAATGGGTATATCATCTGGCGTGTTGATGTTTTGCGTATCCACAGCCAGAATTATTTTGCGGGCCATTTTCAATGCCAAGAACCCTAAGGTTCTTCAAAAAAAACATTGAGGATCTTAGAATCTTAGGATTTAGAATGTATGATATGGAAGCATGGATGTCAGTCAGACATGCTGTGATCCTTCTATTTTGAACATCCTCTGTGTGACGTAATATCTGGATATCCAGCTGCCTCCACACACCCTAGCCTATATTTCATTAAGTGCTTTGAGAGGCTGGTTATGGCACACATCATCTCCATCATCCCAGACACCCTAGACCCACTCCAATTTTCATACCGCCCCAACAGATCCATAGACGACCCAATCTGAATTGCACTCCACACTGCCCTCACACAACTAGATAAGAGCAACAACTATGTGAGAATGCTGTTCATTGACTGAAGCTCAATGTTCAACACCATTGTCCTCTCCAAGCTCATCACCAAGCTTAGGGACCCTGGGACTGAACATCTCCTTCTGCAACTGGATCCTGGACTTCCTGAAGGGAACATCACTTCGGTCACGCTGACTCTCAACACAGGGGTGTGTCCCCTCATGTACTCTCTGTGTATCCACTCTGTGTATCCACGACTCCAACACCATCATCAAGTTTGCTGATTACACGATGGCTGTAGGCCTGATCACCGGCGACGATGTGACAGCCTACAGGGAGGAGGTCAGTGACCTGGTACTGTGTTGCCAGAACAACAACCTTTCCCTCAATGTAGGTAATACCAAGGAGCTGATCGTAGACTACAGAAAACAGGGGGGAGCACGCTCCCAACCACATTGATGGGGCTGCAGTGGATCGGGTTGAAGCTTCGAGTTCCTCGGTGTCCTAATCACTAAGGACTTAAAATGTTACACACACACGCCCACAGTTGTGGAGAAGGCGCAACAACGTCTCTTCCCCTCAGGAGGTTCGAAAAAGATTTGTCATGGCCCCTCAAATCCTCAAAAAGTCCTACAGCTGTACCATTGAGAGTATCTTGACTAGCTGCATCACTGCTTGGTATGGCAATAGCACCAACCTTGATCGCATGGCGCTATAGAGAGGGTGGGGACAGCACAGTATATCACTGGGGCTGATCTCCTTGCCACCCAGGACCTCTATATCAGGCGATATGAAAGGAAGGCCAGTAAATCATTTAAGACTCCAGCCACGCAAAGACTGTTCTCTCTGCTTCTGCGTGACAAGCGGTACCGCTGGACCAAGTCTGGCACCAACAGGATCCTGAACAACTTCTATCCCCAAGCCATAAGACTGCTAAATAGCTAACTAAATAGCTAACTAAATAGCTAACTAAATAGCTAACTAAACGGCTACATGGACTATCTGAGTAGACAGTTGTATTTTACTTGATTAAAAGTGTTGCACTGTCTCTATGCACACTCACAGGACCCTACACACTCACGTACACGGACACTCCAACGCACACACAGAAACACTCACTCCATCATTTGATCACACACACATAATATGCACATGCATTTTTACTGACTCTACATACACCCACTCAATCATCACACTGCTGCTACGTTGCTTATCATATATCCTGATGCCTGGTCACCTTACCCCTTTACATGTCTACCTCGATCACTCCAGTATCCCTGCACGTTGTAAATATGGTACTGAAACCGACCCTGTATATAGTACGCTTTCTTACTTCCTCGTGTTTTTGTTCTACCTTGTTATTCTTAGTATTACATTGTTATTGATTACTGCATTGTTGGGTTTAGAGCTTTCCAGGAAGACATTTCACTGTACCTGCGCATGTGACATTAAAACTTGAAACTTCTGCATACACGTCAAGTACAGTAGCCTACAGTAGACTAGCCTTTCAGTGCAATGTTCGCAGCTGAACAGAGTGTAATGACACACTAGTCAGGAAATAAAGACTCCGTTCAGTCTGTTCTGAACATACTGTACGCCATGGAACGATTTTCTGTCTATCAAACCTTCTGACCCCCTACAGCACATGTCAAAAAAACGTTTGAGTGACATAAAGAGCATAATGTGACCTTGGAAAGAATATGCTTTCACTGAGCATTAGATCAGTTTGTAAATAATTGCATCTAGTAATATAAGTCTGGGCGAAGCGGTTTTCCTTCTAGCCTGATAAAACCAGACTGAACACTGCGAAACAATGGTGAAACATAGCAAAATCACTTTGAGTGCCAGCCTAGCTTACCTCCTCCAAAGGGTGCCCAGATGACCCGTCGTATGGCCTTGACCCAGTCATCCATGTCACTCTGGGAGTTGGCCAAGAGCAGAATGGCCTCATGACTGATAGCAGCTCGGTCCTTTTCTCCTCCTGTACCACCTGAGAGAGAGAACGAGTAAGAGAGAGAGAGAGAGAGAGAGAGAGAGAGAGAAAGAGAGAGAGAGAGAGAGAGAGAGAGAGAGAGAGAGATATGAGTCAAATGCATCTTTGAAAGTTAATAGGTTGGCAGACTAATCTGGGGGAAAAGTGGTCTGAGGTTAATGAAAGGTTGATGAGTCCAGCTACTTCAATATCCTTTCATGTTTTTTTTCTTCATACCACAGCTCCACAACGGGAGATGATGTCCTTTAAGAGCCCCATCCCTGTACACGGCTACAATATAAGATGTTGTGCATGGACAAGAACACCCAATCAGGTAGGCCCGACTCCTCAAAGATCAAGATCTGTTCAAATAAAAAATGGGATTTTCAGCCAACACGTTAGCCATCAACTACCCTCATATCAGATCTCTTGGTGAATAAAGTTGTAACCGGCACTATTACCACTAGATGGTGTAGTTGTTATGTTTAGGATACAGTTACAGCTACATCAAAGACAGTACACCATGAAGATAGGCTAAAACGGTAGAAACATGCCATTGAGTGTAACGGTCGCCCCGAAGCCAAACTGCACATGTGCGGGCGTCAAATCAAAGGCACTCCTTCAACATAAAGTTGTTTTTGACAAAAATGAAAAAGTGTCTGTTTGTCACTAGCACGAGGTCGGAGTAATAACATGTTCAACTACTAAAGACACTGGCTCAAATCTAGGTTGTGCCTTTAGATTTGGGGGAAATGAACAACTAGGGAAGAATGTCACTTCTCTCATTGACTTCTCCAACTCAAAACCCTGGCCTGGTCTGTTTGGTCTGCTTCGCAAGCATTCCCAGAAAGCCTAGCGATATTGCACCTCTGGGTTTGGAAACTCTGTGGATACATAAGACTGACCGAACAACCAAATGTAGACTACATGTCTCATTGATTGACCCTGTAGGATCTGGCAACAAAATTAATGTCTACACATGTAGAGAACAGGTCACATTTAAGTGATTCAACAGATATCATTCTTTAGGTGTGATTTTACTGGGATCCAGTAATCCATGTAATGATATCTCTCGCCATGTTAGGACGTGCCATTTAGCTTTGGGGAAGGTAAACCAAATGTAAACAGTGGTGCCATAAAGCTAAGTGCCTTTGTCACCCAGCTCAGCAAACTCACGCCACTGTGATTATCACTTAGCAGCCCAGTCACATTGACTGCTTTGGGCTCTGTGTACTCATGTGACCCTTAGATACAGGTTTGCAGTCTATAGTCCAGGCTGAAATGCTTTAGTCATCATTACTTTTATACTTATTACCATATGCAGTCATCATATTCAGTCAGTACTTCACATACCTAATAGTATGTTAATGGAGTAGATATAATTCCTTTCTAAGCATTCCTAGCATATTACTACTGTATATTCTCGGAATCAGTTGAAACCTCCCTATGCGAGTACAAAATAATGCTGAGCATTATATTGCCTTCATAAAATATTAAATTATGATTTTATCATTTGACGGGTGGAATGTTGGCTCTGTCAAGATATACTGTATTTCCCACTTGTCTTCTGCTTCAAAACATCTTACTCATACACCAGACACGCAGAAAGCAATAGCGCTTGACCGCTGCCATCTGATATGAACTTCAAAACAATCAAAAAAAGATTAAAGGGACTCCAATTGTAGGAGAGAATCATATCATTCACAAAAAAAAACAACACCTTCTACTATCTTGTACCAAACATCTGTATTGGCTACTTTTGGTCCCAAACAACTTGAAAGGTTGAAAGTGTTAACATTTTTACAGCCTCAAAAGCACTTCTTCAAGAAGCTGTTCCTTTATGTGATCTGATGGGAAAGATAAAGCTCTTCGGTCCTAGTTCCTGTCATCAATAACAGTGTAAACCAGGTGGATCCCTTCCCGCCAGGTCACCCACATAAGTGATCAATCCAGCCACCGGAAAAGAGAGAAATCAAGCGAGTGATAAAGATGCCCTGCTGACGCAGACATAAAGGAGCCTGAACACAGTCAATGCTTCGGTCTTCCAGCCCACCGCCAGCAGACTGTCAAAAAGAGAGGAAAATATGAAAAACCTGTCTGAGTAAAGAAATTGCAAAGATTTCAAATCAAATCAAATGTTATGTGTCACATGAAATGCGTACTTACAAGCCCTTAGCAAAAAACGCAGTTTTAAGAAATAACAGTTAAGAAAAGATTTACTAAATACACAAAAGTTTAAAAAAAGAAGATATACAGTTTATATTAATTTATGTACATATACAGTGGGGAGAACAAGTATTTGATAACCTGCAAAATCGGCAGTGTTTCCTACTTACAAAGCATGTAGAGGTGTCACACCCTGGTCAAAGTATTTTGTGTTTATCTTTATTTATTTGGTCAGGCCAGGGTGTGGCATGGGTTTTTGTATGTGGTGTGTATGTGTGGGGATTGTAGCTAGTGGGGTGTTCTAGCTAAGTCTATGGCTGTCTGAAGTGGTTCTCAATCAGAGGCAGGTGTTTATCGTTGTCTCTGATTGGGAACCATATTTAGGCAGCCATATTCTTTGAGTTTGTCGTGGGTGATTGTCCTTAGTGTCCTGATGTCATTGTTCTGTGTTAGGATACACAAGTATAGGCTGTTTCGGGTTTTGTTAAGTTTATTGTTTTGGTAGTGTTTGTGTTTAGTGTGTTAATTCATTAAACATGGATTGCAATAGACATGCCGCATTTTGGTCCGACTCTCCTTCTCATACGGAAAACCGTTACAGAATCACCCACCACAAAGGGACCAAGCAGCGTGTCAACAGGCAAGAACAGCCCAAAGTGGAGTACAGTATGGACTATACTTCTTGGGAGGAGATAGACAGGTGGGCGGTCGACCCAGGGAGAGTGCCGGAGCCCGCCTGGGATTCGATGGAGCAGTGCGCGGAAGGATATAGGAGAATGGAGTTTGCGAAGCAAGCAAGGCGGCGCGGACGGAGGCCCCATAGTCAGCCCCAAAAATTTCTTGGGGGGGGGCTCAGGGAGAGTGTGGCAGAGTCAGGAGCCAGACCTGAGCCAACTCTCCCTGTTTATCGTGAGGAGCCAAGGAGGAGACCAGAGCCGGTGTTGGAGGTGAGCGAAACAGAGACTGTGAAGGAGTTAATGGGGAAATTGGAGGAGAGAGAAATGAGGGAGTTGCTGTGTTGGTGTTTTAAACATGGAATTCGCCCGACGGAGCGTGTCGGGGATTTGATGGCACCTGGGTCAGCGCTCCATACTCGTCCTGAGGTGCGTGTTAGTCGGCTGGTTAAGATGGTGCCAGTCTCACGTACCAGGCCTCCTGTGCACCTCCCTAGCCTTGCACGTCCTGTGCCAGCACCGCTCTCAAGATCTCCAGTACGCCTTCACGGTCTAACCCATCCTGTGCCACCTCCACACCCCAGCCCTCCGGTAGCAGCTCCCCGCACCAGGCTTCCTGTGCGTGTCCTCGGCCCAGTACCACCAGTGCCAGCACCACGCATCAGGCCTATAGTGCGCCTCGCCTGTCCAGCGCTGTCGGAGCCCTCCTCCTCTCCAGCGCTGTCGGAGTCTCCCGCCTGTTTAGCGCTGTTAGAGCCTTCCTTCTCTACAGCGCTGCCGGAGTCTCCCGCCTGTTCAGAGCTGCCAGTTAGCATAGAGCTGCCAGTTAGCATAGAGCTGCCAGTTAGCATAGAGCTGCCAGTCTGCAAGGAGCTGCCAGTCTGCAAGGAGCTGCCAGTCTGCATAGAGCTGCCAGTCTGTAAGGAGCTGCCAGTCTGCAAGGAGCCGCCAGAGCTGCCTGTCTGCAGGATGCCGCCAAAGCTGCCAGTCTGCAAGGAGCCGCCAGAGCTGCCAGTCTGCAAGGAGCCGCCAGAGCTGCCAGTCTGCAAGGAGCCGCCAGAGCTGCCAGTTAGCATGGAGCAGCCAGGGCCGCCAGTCAGCATGGAGCAGCCAGGGCCGCCAGTCAGCATGGAGCAGCCAGGGCCGCCAGTCAGCATGGAGCAGCCAGTCAGCATGGAGCAGCCAGTCAGCATGGAGCAGCCAGAGCAGCCAGTCAGCATGGAGCTGCCAGTCAGCATGGAGCAGCCAGTCAGCATGGAGCAGCCAGAGCTGCCAGTCAGCATGGAGCAGCCAGTCAGCATGGAGCAGCCAGAGCTGCCAGTCATCATGGAGCAGCCAGTCAGCATGGAGCAGCCAGATCTGCCAGTCGACCACACTCTTCCAGATCTGCCAGTCGACCAGACTCTTCCAGATCTGCCAGTCGACCAGACTCTTCCAGATCTGCCAGTCGACCAGACTCTCCCAGATCTGCCAGTCGACCAGACTCTTCCAGATCTGCCAGTCGACCAGACTCTTCCAGATCCGCCAGTCGACCAGACTCTTCCAGATCCGCCAGTCGACCAGAATCTTCCAGATCCGCCAGTCGACCAGACTCTTCCAGATCCGCCAGTCGACCAGACTCTTCCAGATCCGCCAGTCGACCAGACTCTTCCAGATCCGCCAGTCGACCAGACTCTTCCAGATCTGCCAGTCGACCAGACTCTTCCAGATCTGCCAGTCGACCAGACTCTTCCAGATCTGCCAGTCGACCAGACTCTTCCAGATCTGCCAGTCGACCAGACTCTTCCAGATCTGCCAGTCGACCAGACTCTTCCAGATCTGCCAGTCGACCAGACTCTTCCAGATCTGCCAGTCGACCAGACTCTTCCAGATCTGCCAGTCGACCAGACTCTTCAAGATCTGCCAGTCGACCAGACTCTTCAAGATCTGCCAGTCGACCAGACTCTTCAAGATCTGCCAGTCGACCAGACTCTTCCAGATCTGCCAGTCAGCCAGGATCTGCCAGTCAGCCAGGATCTGCCGAAACCACCAGCCAGCCAGGTAGATTCATCAACCTGCCTGAGCTTCCTCTCACTCCTGAGCTTCCTCTCACTCCTGAGCTTCCCCTCAGTCCCGAGCTGCCTCAGTCCCGAGCTGCCCCTCAGTCCCGATCTGCTCCTCAGTCCAGTGGGGTTCTGGGTGAGGACTACTAGGCCATGGTCGGCGGCGAGGGTGGACTATCCAGGGACGCGAGGAGAAGGGACTAAGACATTGATTGAGTGGGGTCCACGTCCCGCACCGGAGCCGCCACCATGGACAGACGCCCACCCGGACCCTCCCTATTGTTTTGAGGTGCGTTCGGGAGTCCGCACCTTAGGGGGGGGGTTCTGTCACACCCTGGTCAAAGTATTTTGTGTTTATCTTTATTTATTTGGTCAGGCCAGGGTGTGGCATGGGTTTTTGTATGTGGTGTGTATGTGTGGGGATTGTAGCTAGTGGGGTGTTCTAGCTAAGTCTATGGCTGTCTGAAGTGGTTCTCAATCAGAGGCAGGTGTTTATCGTTGTCTCTGATTGGGAACCATATTTAGGCAGCCATATTCTTTGAGTTTGTCGTGGGTGATTGTCCTTAGTGTCCTGATGTCATTGTTCTGTGTTAGGATACACAAGTATAGGCTGTTTCGGGTTTTGTTAAGTTTATTGTTTTGGTAGTGTTTGTGTTTAGTGTGTTAATTCATTAAACATGGATTGCAATAGACATGCCGCATTTTGGTCCGACTCTCCTTCTCATACGGAAAACCGTTACAAGAGGTCTGTCATTTTTATCATAGGTACACTTCAACTGTGAGAGACGGAATCTAAAACAAAAATCCAGAAAATGTTATGATTTTTAAGTAATTAATTTGCATTTTATTGCATGACATAAGTATTTGATACATCAGAAAAGCAGAACTTAATATTTGGTACAGAAACCTTTGTTTGCAATTACAGAGATCATACGTTTCCTGTAGTTCTTGACCAGGTTTACACACATTGCAGCAGGGATCCTCCATACAGACCTTCTCCAGATCCTTCAGGTTTTGGGGCTGTCGCTGGGCAATACGGACTTTCAGCTCCCTCCAAAGATTTTCCGTTGGGTTCAGGTCTGGAGACTGGCTAGGCCACTCCAGGACCTTGAGATGCTTCTTACAGAGCCAGTCCTTAGTTGCCCTGGCTGTGTATTTTGGGTCGTTGTCATGCTGGAAGACCAGCCACGACCCACCTTCAATGCTCTTACTGAGGGAAGGAGGTTGTTGGCCAAGATCTCACGATACATGGCCCCATCCATCCTCCCCTCAATACGGTGCAGTCGTCCTGTCCCCTTTGCAGAAAAGCATCCCCAAAGAATGACGTTTCCACCTCCATGCTTCACGGTTGGGATGGTGTTCTTGGGGTTGTACTCATCCTTCTTCTTCCTCCAAACACGGTGAGTGGAGTTTAGACCAAAAAGCTCTATTTCTGTCTCATCAGACCACATGACCTTCTCCCATTCCTCCTCTGGATCATCCAGATGGTCATTGGCAAACTTCAGACGGGCCTGGACATGCGCTGGCTTGAGCAGGGGGACCTTGCGTGCGCTGCAGGATTTTAATCCATGACGGCGTAGTGTGTTACTAATGGTTTTCTTTGAGACTGTGGTCCCAGCTCTCTTCAGGTGATTGACCAGGTCCTGCCGTGTAGTTCTGGGCTGATCCCTCACCTTCCTTATGATCATTGATGCCCCACGAGGTGAGATCTTGCATGGAGCCCCAGACCGAGGGTGATTGACCGTCATCTTGAACTTCTTCCATTTTCTAATAATTGCGCCAACAGTTGTTGCCTTCTCACCAAGCTACTTGCCTATTGTCCAGTAGCCCATCCCAGCCTTGTGCAGGTCTACAATTTTATCCCTAATGTCCTTACACAGCTCTCTGGTCTTGGTCATTGTGGAGAGGTTGGAGTCTGTTTGAGTGTGTGGACAGGTGTCTTTTATACAGGTAGCGAGTTCAAACAGGTGCAGTTAATACAGGTAATGAGTGTAGAACAGGAGGGCTTCTTAAAGAAAAACTAACAGGTCTGTGAGAGCCGGAATTCTTACTGGTTGGTAGGTGATCAAATACTTATGTCATGCAATAAAATGCAAATTAATTACTTAAAAATCATACAATGACGCCTCCTGGGTGGCACAGTGGTTAAGGGTGCTGTACTGCAGCGCCAGCTGTGTCACCAGGGACTCTGGGTTCGCGCCCAGGCTCTGTCGTAACCGGCCGTGACCGGGAGGTCTGTGGGGCGACGCACAATTGGCCTAGCGTCATCCGGGTTAGGGAGGGGTTGGCCGGTAGGGATATCCTCGTCTCATCGCGCACCAGCGACTCCTGTGGCAGGCTGGGCGCAGTGTGCGCTAACCAAGGTTGCCAAGTGCATGGTGTATCGGAGGACGCATGACTTTCAACCTTCCGCTTTCCTGAGCCCGTATGGGAGTTGTAGTGATGAGACAAGATTGTAGCTACTAAACAATTGGATACCATGAAATTGGGGAGAAAAAGGGGTAAAAATTAAAAAATCATACAATGTGATTTTTTGGATTTTTGTTTTAGATTCTGTCTCTCACAGTTGAAGTGTACCTATGATAAAAATGACAGACCTCTACATGCTTTGTAAGTAGGAAAAACTGCAAAATTGGCAGTGTATCAAATACTTGTTCTCCCCACTATATATACAGTGCCTTGCGGAAGTATTCGGCCCCCTTGAACTTTGCGACCTTTTGCCACATTTCAGGCTTCAAACATAAAGATATAAAACTGTATTTTTTTGTGAAGAATCAACAACAAGTGGGACACAATCATGAAGTGGAACGACATTTATTGGATATTCCAAACTTTTTTAACAAATCAGAAACTGAAAAATTGGGCGTGCAAAATTATTCAGCCCCCTTAAGTTAATACTTTGTAGCGCCACCTTTTGCTGCGATTACAGCTGTAAGTCGCTTGGGGTATGTCTCTATCAGTTTTGCACATCGAGAGACTGAAATGTTTTCCCATTCCTCCTTGCAAAACAGCTCGAGCTCTGAGGTTGGATGGAGAGCATTTGTGAACAGCAGTTTTCAGTTCTTTCCACAGATTCTCGATTGGATTCAGGTCTGGACTTTGACTTGGCCATTCTAACACCTGGATATGTTTATTTTTGAACCATTCCATTGTAGATTTTGCTTTATGTTTTGGATCATTGTCTTGTTGGAAGACAAATCTCCGTCCCAGTCTCAGGTCTTTTGCAGACTCCATCAGGTTTTCTTCCAGAATGGTCCTGTATTTGGCTCCATCCATCTTCCCATCAATTTTAACCATCTTCCCTGTCCCTGCTGAAGAAAAGCAGGCCCAAACCATGATGCTGCCACCACCATGTTTGACAGTGGGGATGGTGTGTTCAGCTGTGTTGCTTTTACGCCGAACATAACGTTTTGCATTGTTGCCAAAAAGTTCAATTTTGGTTTCATCTGACCAGAGCACCTTCTTCCACATGTTTGGTGTGTCTCCCAGGTGGCTTGTGGCAAACTTTAAACAACACTTTTTATGGATATCTTTAAGAAATGGCTTTCTTCTTGCCACTCTTCCATAAAGGCCAGATTTGTGCAATATACGACTGATTGTTGTCCTATGGACAGAGTCTCCCACCTCAGCTGTAGATCTCTGCAGTTCATCCAGAGTGATCATGGGCCTCTTGGCTGCATCTCTGATCAGTCTTCTCCTTGTATGAGCTGAAAGTTTAGAGGGACGGCCAGGTCTTGGTAGATTTGCAGTGGTCTGATACTCCTTCCATTTCAATATTATCGCTTGCACAGTGCTCCTTAGGATGTTTAAAGCTTGGGAAGTCTTTTTGTATCCAAATCCGGCTTTAAACTTATTCACAACAGTATCTCGGACCTGCCTGGTGTGTTCCTTGTTCTTCATGATGCTCTCTGCGCTTTTAACGGACCTCTGAGACTATCACAGTGCAGGTGCATTTATACGGAGACTTGATTACACACAGGTGGATTGTATTTATCATCATTAGTCATTTAGGTCAACATTGGATCATTCAGAGATCCTCACTGAACTTCTGGAGAGAGTTTGCTGCACTGAAAGTAAAGGGGGCTGAATAATTTTGCACGCCCAATTTTTCAGTTTCTGATTTGTTAAAAAAGTTTGAAATATCCAATAAATGTCGTTCCACTTCATGATTGTGTCCCACTTGTTGTTGATTCTTCACAAAAAAATACAGTTTTATATCTTTATGTTTGAAGCCTGAAATGTGGCAAAAGGTCGCAAAGTTCAAGGGGGCCGAATACTTTTGCAAGGCACTGTATATACACACACACAGGGGGTACCGGTCCTGAGTCAATATGATTTGGAAGCAATTAAGATAAACCAGAGCTCTGGGATTTAATGCAAGTCTCACTCCTACTGAGTGCATTAAAGGGCTGATATTTTGATTAGGACTCTTCACGTTCCACAGAAAACTGCAGTGAAGGTCATTTTTGATGATAATGATTCCCTCTGGTCGGTAAATGTCAGACTGCCCACTGTGCTTGTGGATGGATGGATCCTTAGTGGAAGAGAGGGGAGATAAGGGATGAAAAATATGTTTCTTCTTATCTGGGTGCAGTTGTGTAAAGTACATAAGTAGTAAATACTTTGAAGTACTACTTAAGTATTTTTTGGGGTATCTGGGGTATCTGTACTTTACTTTAATATGTATGTTTTAGTTTTACTCCACTACATTCCTAAAGAAAATATGTACTTTGTACTCCATTACATTTTCCCTGACACCCAAAAGTACCAGTTACATTTAGAATGCTCAGGCAGGACAGCAATATGGTCAAAATCCACACACATATCGATATAACGCGTTGTCATCAATGGAGGCTACTGTGGACAGTTTCCATGTGGTTGATACCACACAATTGACTCCATTCCAGCCATTATCATGAGCCGTCCTCTCCTCAGCAGCCTCCGCTGGTTGTCATCCCTACCGTGTCTGAACTGGCGGACACACTAAACACAAATACTGAATTTGTAAATAATGTCTGAGTTGGAATGAGCCCCTGCAGTATGACAATTGAGTGATTTTACATCACTGTACATTTCCAAACAGATCATTTAAGACTTTTGCTCAAGTAGTTTACTTGAGTCATTTTCTATTAAGGTATCTATTTTACTCAAGTATGACAATTGAGTTCTTGCTCCACCACTGACTGTGTGAACATAGTTAACTGACTGGGAGGTGCAGACACCTGCAGTTAGTGATAAGCAGCGGTGTTGTGTGTCTTTGTGTGTGTGGCCACTGACAGTGTGAATAATGGTCCAGATGATTGTTCTGAGGATTGGGAATTGATTCACTGACCTTTGACCTTTGTGCAGGGGTGTTTATGAAGTGCAGCACACCTGTTGTGTATAATGTTTCCCAAATAACTGTGTGTAGGGTCACCATGGTGAGGGAACATCACGATAATTCTGGCATATACTACGTTTCTTTTTAAATGGATTATAGTATGTACATGTTTTAACAAAACATGTCCTCTGGAGCAGCTATGATTGGTTGTAGAACATGATATTGTTTTCTACCAACTTTTGTTGGATAATCAGAAAAGCGTGCCCTTCAAAAGAAAGGAAGGACTATTCACAAAACCTGAATGCAGTACGTCATACAACAACAGAACACCACTACCAACAAAACAAAAACACTTTTTTTTTGCCACTCTAGCTCCCCTACAAAGTAAACCTTTTTTTGTGGTATGGCATACTGGATTATGGACAAAACAAATGAAATCGACAACAGACAGATGAACATCATTTAGCCCATAGCTGTTCAATATAATTACAGAACATTACATGTACTCAAATGACAATAATTTACAATATAACTCTAAAAAGGTAGCTAGCTTTACCTTGCAGGTGTTCCTGTTTGAGCCTGGTGGGCTTACAGCAGGCCAGCCTTATTCCCATGATTCACTGAGGGGAGCTGGCAGTGTTACAGCTGGGGCATGAATAGGGTACGTGCTGCCCTCCTGGAGGTCGTGTATCCTTATCCACATGCAGGTACTACTGGGCAGGCGGTGCCAGTGAGGCATGCTCAATGCCAGGAAAAACAAGCCCCGAAAAACAAGTCCCACTTCTTCCTGTTCTTCATTTATAGATTCTCTCATTCACTAACATTCACTAGCAGTAGTTATCTCTATCCCCTGGTTTCCCTAGGGAGAGAAAGATAGATACCAGAGGAGGAGTGTACGCTAATCTCTCCTTGTGTGCCCTGGCCTTGCTCTCCCTCTCCCTCCCTGGCAGTTTGCTGTGTGTGGAGTGATTAGATGGGCTCCTCTACCCTTCCTTCCCAAACAAACCTCCCCAGTCCACATACACACTCTCTGGAAAACGAACAGACGTTGCGAATCAATTGGGACGCCTCTGATTGGCCAGATTTGTGATGGTGATCTATAGTTCACTCGTAGAAAAGAAGGGTTCCAAAAGGGTTATTCGGCTGTCCCCATAGGATAACCCTTTTGGCTTCCAGGTAGAGCTCTTCTGGGTTCTACATGGAACCCATTATGGTTCTACCTGGAACCAAAAAGGGTTCTTCAAAGGGTTATCCTATGGGGGCAGCCAAAGAACCCTTTTAGGTTCTAGATAGCACCTTTCTTTCTAATAGTGTATGAGTCTAAACTGCAATGACCGGTATAGGGACAAAGTGGAGTCGCAATTCAACGGCTCAGACACGAGACGTATGTGGCAGGGTCTACAAGCAATTGCGGACTACAAAAAGAAAACTAGCCACGTCACGTACACTGATGCTTCCAGACTAACTAAACACCTTCTTTGCCCGCTTTCAGGACAATACAGTGCCACTGACTGCGGGCTCCCCCTCTCCTTCTCCGTGGCCGACGTGAGTAAGTCAATTAAATGTGTTAACCCTCACAACCGCATCCTCAGAGCATGCGCAGGACAGCTGGCTGGTGTGTTTACGGACATATTCAATCACTCCCTATCCCTGTCTGCTGTCCCCACATGCTTCAAGATGGCCACCATTGTTCCTGTACCCAAGAAGGCTAAGATAACTGAACTACATGACTACATGCCCCGTAGCACTCACTTCTGTCATTGTGAAGTGCCTTGAGGGACTGGTCAAGGATCATATCACCTCCACCTCACCTGCCACCCTAGACCCACTTCGGTTTGCATACCACCCCAATAGGTCCACAGACGATGCAATCGCCATCACACTGCCCTATCCCATCTGGACGAGGAATACCTATGTAAGAATGGTGTTCATTGACTGCAGCTCAGCATTCAACACCATAGTGCCCTCCAAGCTCATCATTAAGCTTGAGGCCCTGGGTTTCAACCCCGCCCTGTGCAATTGGGTCCTGGACTTTCTGACGAGCCGGCCCCAGGTGGTGAAGGTAGGAAACAACATCTCCACTCAACACTGGGGCCCCACAAGGGTGTGTGCTCAGTCCCCTTCTGTACTCCCTGTTCACCCATGACTGTGTGGCCATGCACGCCTCAAACTTAATCATCAAGTTTGCAGATGACACAACAGTAGTGGGCTTGATTACCAACAATGACGAGACAGCCTACAGGGAGGAGGTGAGGGCACTCAGAGTGTGGTGTCAGGAAAACAACCTCTCACTCAACATCAACAAAACAAAGGAGATGATTGTGGACTTCAGGAAACAGAAGAGGGAGCAGCCCTATCCACATCGAAGGGACAGTAGTGGAGAAGAAGGCTGAAGAAATTTGGCTTGTCACCTAAAACCCTCACAAACTTTTACAGATGCACAATTGAGAGCATCCTGTCAGGCTGTATCACCACCTGGTACGGCAACTCCACCATCCACAACTGCAAGGCTCTCCAGAGGGTGATGCGGTCTGCACAACTCATCACCGGGGGCAAACTACCTGCCTTCCACGACACCTACAGGACCCAATGTTACAGGAAGGCCAAAAAGATCATCAAGGACAACAACCACCCTAGCCACTGCCTGTTCACCCCGCTACCATCCAGAAGGCGAGGTCAGTACAGGTGCATCAAAGCTGGGACCGAGAGACTGAAAAACAGCTTCTATCTTAAGGTCATCGGACTGTTAAACAGCCATCACTAACACAGAGAGGCTTCTGCCTACATACAGACTCAAATCATTGGCCGCTTTAATATATAGATCACTAGTGTCACACCTGCTCCCGCTCTTCTCCCCTGCCGCTCGAGGGCGCCAGGCTCCCCAGCATTGCGCACTCCTGCCATTATCATTACACACACCTGCCTTTCCCCCGTCACGCGCATCAGTGGTTATTGGACTGTCCTGGACTCAATCACCTCTGTCATTACCTTCCCTATACCTGTCTGGTTCCCCACTCTGTTCCCTGCTTCTACATTAATGTCCATATATCCTTGTATAGCCGTGTGCTGACACTGTTCCTGTCTTGTTTCATGTTTGATCCCGATTAAATGTTTGACTCCCCTTACCTGCTTCTCATCGCCGGCGTCGATCATTACAACTAGTCACTTCGAATAATGCCACTTCAATAATGTTTAGATATCTTACATGACTCATCTCATATGTATATACTGTACCTTATACCATCTATTGCATCTTGCCTATGCCGCTCGGCCATCGCTCATCCATATATTTATATATACGTATTCTTATTCCATTGCTTTGGATTTGTGTGTATTAGGTAGTTGTTGTGGAATTGTTAGATTACTTGTTAGATATTACTGCACTGTCGGAACTAGAAGCATCAAGCATTTCGCTACACTCGCGTTAACATCTGCTAACCATGTGTATGTGACCAATACAATTTGATCATTGTAATCATGTTGTTGGATCACACTCTGCTGTTGGCTAGCTTGTCCTACTCACCCATTTTTACAGTAGGCCTCTGTGTTTTCCCTTTGCTTTAAGTGACCAGAAAGAGTGATGTGTGTAGGTTTGTTGCTAGCCTAAAGGGCACCGCAAGACCCATCTATAGATCTATAGATCCTCCATCACAAATTCCAGCATGCTGTCCATAGACATAGACAAAACAGCGCTTTAGCTACTTTCCATTACTTTCTTTTGAAACACTGTCTGGGGTCATGAAGTGAGCCATTGTTGTAGTTACTGACAGTTTATGCATATCAGGTAAGGAGAGCCCACAATGAAGCTCAGATGAAAGGGAGGCATGCATGAATATTGTTGACTTTTTCAACCTGGGTCACATTACTCAGGTAAACAAGATCACACGCTTTTCTACTGCTAGTGCCACAGGGTAATATGCAAATGTCAGAGGGCACTAGAAAGTAGTTTCATATGGTATACTAAGATCTTTTTAGTACCCCCATTCATTGTTCTGAGCCAGTGGGGTGCTTTATAGGCAATGAACTGACAACTAGCTAATCAAAAGTTGTGCAAGCCTAGAAAGACAGGACCACTGTTCTTTGTCTAGAGCTGTATTCCCTTCTAGCAAACAGCTCTTCTTTATAAAGCTGAGCTTTTCTGCAAGGCTTGGACTGGTGCTGGGGGTAGGGGACAGGCTCCAAGTGTGTGTGTGTGTGTGTGTGTGTGTTTGCACTGGCTAAACAAGTAGCCTACAATAATTAATTAGCTGAAATTGTCTTGTTTACCCAGGCTTGTGTGTGTGTGTGTGTGTGCACCATCCTTTACAGGCTGTTGTTTCCCAGCTGGTTGTATGGCTAGAGACCAACACAAAAGGAAGCTTGGCCTTGAGTATCCCCTTAAAGCACAGAGTGCATTTAAAAAGCACAGATTATTATAACTGTTTCCTTACTCTGATAGGCTTTCAGTAATAGCCACATAGCTACTTCAGTTTAAAGGATATTGAAAAGGGTTGTTGGATTTGGCTACGTTTTGGTTCATTGCTTTCTTGGTCCCAAGGATATTAGAGGGAAAGGAAGCAGGATATTTTACCTTTAAAATGTGTGAGGGCTCCCTAAACAGTTTAATTGTAGTCTTGGATATGAGGATATAAAAGGTGCTATCAGATAGGTTAATTTGGTCATACAGGATCTATCACCATAGATGTTCCTGAGGAAATGAGTGTAGATGTATCATGTATCAATGCATCATCTCTTGCCAAATTTTGGAGGGGAAAAAAATCAAGCTAGGCATATTTGTACCCTTGATGAGTTAATGCCAATTTGCAGGGGCCTTCGCTTCTCTTTCATTTGGACAGGGCAAGGACCTTAAAGTGTCCACATCAAACACAACCCGCAAGGACGTTTATTGGCAGAGGTCATGCATAGAGAGAATCTGTGAACTGAGACCCAGGAACACCCTAGTGCCTAGCCTTACTCTGAAATAGGGCTGAACGATACGGGCCAAAAAAATCGAATAGCATTTTTTTAACCAAATATTGCGATTTCACCTGCGATACAGATCTAAACACTTAGGCAAACTGTTGGAATCATAGCAATAGAATGATTAAATAAAAAACTAAGTGGAAAGCAGCATTGTTCTTGTTTGTTACAATCTCTTGACTGCATTTGACTTAACAGAACCGCATGCAAACTTATAGTAGATCTAACAGCTAAGACGATGAACTGCACCACTTGAGCGACAGGTGGCGGGGTTTGGTGTGTGTAGGAAACAGCTATAAGAGGGGGAAAACAACTGAGTAAGCTATAAACGTGGATGTCAATGTGTCAATGTTGCAATTTCGATGTGAATTAGAACAATTGCGCAGCCCTACTCTGAAAGGATGACGTGATGTGGTAACAGAAGGCAAAAGATGCTCAGAGTCATTTCTCAAAAGTGCTAGGAGAATTATGCAGACAGTAACCTCAGAGGCTCTCTAACACCCTAGATGGCACAGTCAAAAGCCCAAATGGGCCAATGAATTGCAGGCACTGCTCTTTGCCCGAAACCGATTCTGAAATGGATAGTATGAATGAGGACCGGACCATCGGTCCAGAGTGGATCTGACTCCATATGGAGACATTTTGGGTGATGTGGGTGAATGCAGTGGCCCCTCTTGACCTATTGCCAGAAGTACACAGGAAGCTTCCCCGCACCTCTGTTGAAGCCTTACAGTAATATTTGTTTCCCAACCCCATTGCCAGAGTGGATCTTTATCGTAACGCCATAGTCAATCTGAGCACTCAGTGGTTGTTCATTTCAAGGCTGAGAAGCGAAAAGCATTCATTTAAGCAGAGTAAGAGAGAAAGCAAGAGGGAGAAGAAAAAAAAAAACACCTAGTTTCTCTCAAGGGCCTGAGAATTGAATATCTTCTAATGAGCATGTATGGGCTGAGTTGGGTTTGAGAGTGAGAGACTTCTAAAGTGCACAGCTCCGATTGAAATGCAGTCCCCTTTCCATTGTGTTCTTGCTGTCCCACTGTTTAAATGGTCTTCAGAAATGACCTTGACAGCCTGTGTGCTGCCTGCCGAGCTCATCCACACGTAGCCAGTAAAGGCTGATTGGGGTCACACTCTGCTGCAATATCTACGTGAAGAGTTGACTGCGTAGGGTCTTTCCAGCACACTCGCCCCCGGGCAAAGCTGCGTATTGTCCGTGTACATGTAACAGTATTGCTTCCGTCCCTCTCCTTCGCCCCCAACCTGGGCTCAATCCAGGGAACCTCTGAACACTTCGACGACAGTCGCACGCAAAGCATCATTACCTATCGCTCCGCAAAATATGCAGTCCTTGCAGAGCAAGGGAAGCAACTAATTCAAGGTTTCGGAGTGAGTGACGTCAACTATTTAAATGCTACTCGTGCGCACCGCTAACAAGCTAACCCTTTCACACTGGTTACGTTTACATAGATGTCAACCTTAAAAAAGATAGTCATGAGAACCAGCTATTGGGGTCAGTATGCCTGGGCAAGATTAGAATATTCCCTTTTCTCTCTTCCCTGTATTAAAATGTCATTCACCAAGGAGCTGGAATCCATACTGATGCATCAAAGCATTCTCAGTGATTAGTTCTGATTCTGAAGTCTTGGTTTGGAGATTTTGTCACGAAAGAGATTAACATCCACAGGGATGCAATTCTTAGGGGGTGATATACTGCTGTTTCCATGACATCGACTGACCAGGTGAATCAAGGGGAACGTAATGATCCCCTATTGATGCCACCTGCTAAATTCACTTCAGTCAGTGTAGATGAAGGGGAGGAGACAGATTAAAGAAAGATTTTAAGCCTTAAGACAATTGAGACATGGATTGTGTGTGCCATTCAGGGGGTGAGTGGTAGTAGGTACCATGCGCACCGGTTTGAGTGAGTCAAGAATTGCAACACTGCTAGGTTTTTCACACTCAACAGTTTCCCGTGTGTATGAATTATGATCCACCATCCAAAGGACATAGCGCCAATTTTACACAACTGCGGGAAGCATAGAAGTCAACATGGGCCAGCATCCCTGTGGAACGCTTCCGATACCTTGTAGAGTCCATGTCCCGCCTAATTGTTCTGAGGG
Organism: Oncorhynchus mykiss; assembly: GCF_013265735.2. NCBI lineage: Eukaryota > Metazoa > Chordata > Actinopteri > Salmoniformes > Salmonidae > Oncorhynchus > Oncorhynchus mykiss. The sequence continues at coordinate 14,800,222 of NC_048584.1, forward strand.
AAAAAGGGGGTGCAACTTAATATTAGGAAGGTGTTCCTAATGTTTTGTACACAGTGTAATTGCAGTGTGTTGCGTGCAAGCTTATCTACCAGTCAGTATGGCGTCTGTGCTCTGCATCTCCAGTCTCCATTGTGAAACATCAGCATTGCTCCCTGCTGGCTCAGTGTGGTATTGAGGAAACTGCAATACGCTAAATATCCTCCTCATAAAATCTTGAGTCAGACATGTGCCTGACTGGCAACACATGTATTTTCTGCTAAAGGAGGAGAGGCTGTGGTGTTGATGGATTATCTCACCTGGAATGATTTCAAAAATATGTCTCCCTGGTTCTTCTGGGTTGGCGGTGAGCTCGTTCACCTGACAGCCCTGCAGAGGTATGCAGCCCTGGAATAAACAAACACAGAATCCATTCAAAAACCAAATATTAACAATACCTCAGTGAGATTAAACTCTAATCGTTTAAATCACAAACATTGATAAAAAATAGACAGAAGATCTCTCTCTATATATATATATATATATCTTTCATCTCTTTCAGGATGAAGGTGTACAGATTACTGAATGGAGATCAATAGTAATTAAACAACGTCATCGAGGCCTGTTCCTTTAGAGACTACTCAGAAGGAAAGCCGGTCTCATTCTACCAGTCTGGCAGCATCCCTCATCAAACAGGATGGGATCTGCCAAACCAGAGATCAAGCTGTCCACAGTAGTCGCCATGGCAACAAATTGGTAGCATGTCAGGGCAGGGCTAGCAGCCCAGCAGAGCTCCCAACGTGCCTTGAATATGGATGGGGACAAATGACTGAGGAGAATTAAGACGGAACTCAAAATCTGAGATTATTCTCCCTTCTGGAGATGTCTTGTAGCAACCTTTGTGGCTCTAAACACCAAGCCATTCCTTAATGGCCTGCTCTACATGATAAAAAAATGTCTGTAGATTGCCTAAATGCAAATTCCCTTCCTTCAGTTATCATTTCCTTTCATCTCAGTGCGAGACCTTGCTGTGTGAATTGCTTACACAGCCCCCTGCTCCAATTTCTATTGATTAGATGGGGGAAAAAGCGGACAGATTGACACTTTCACACACATCCTGGTTACCGCGCAGGGAGGGGCGGGTGTGTGTGTGTGTGTGTGTGTGTGTGTGTGTGTGTGTGTGTGTGTGTGTGTGTGTGTGTGTGTGTGTGTGTGGGGAAATCAATACTGGCTGGATGACTATTGACGGCCTGTGATTAAAAGGTGCCTATCAAACCCTTCAGTCATTCAGCCAGGCCTTAATGCAGAGCTTCTCCAGCCTGAAAGAACTCAATGGTGTGTGTGTTGGGGAGACAGGTATGCATTTAAAAGGGCAGCAGTCAAGTGGGAACGCCTGTGGAAATCAATGGAGGTGCTCGGATATCAGGCCCGGGAATGTAAGAAGATGATCACTGAACACTGGAAGCTTTGGGCCACCGACTACCACCTGCTGTCTTTTGTTGGATCACTTCATTACCCTTTCCTGGCTTGATGCTGTGTGGTGGTCCTGAAACAACTGTCTGCCTGATTACCGCATAGCTCTTTCATGGCCATGCCAAAATGTCATGACCAAAATTGAGCGACGGTATCAGAACTATGTTTCATCCTGATTTTCCTTCTCGGCAGGGCACGATGGCAATGTTATCTATCCATGCTAGGTGGTGATATAGACAATTCATTTGACCTATTTTTTCTAAGCAACGGATGAAAAAAACCACAGCAAAGTATTATTGGAGAGGATCTGAACTAGCCACAGTAGCTACTATAGCGAAAGTCCCACATTAAACCGAATAAAGGACTTCAGCGAACCTCTGCAATGAACTGAAGAAGAGCTTAGGTGTGAATGTTCAGTACCTGTGGCTTGGTCTCCTCCTCGTCTTTGTAGAAGTAGAGCTGGTCGGAGCGCAGGACAAACCATTTTAGCTGCCAGTTCTTCATGATGCTCCTCTGTTTCTTCAGCCAGCCAGCCTTCAGAGCCCCCTCCTGGAGACTGGGGGAGGATGGCCGGCATGGGCCCCGGGACACATCCCCCATCACCATGCTCTTGGACCGGGCTGGAGAGTCGAGACATACACACATGAATACAAATACACACATAAGCAGGGAGGGAGACTGGCAGAGCGGGAGACAGGCATGGAGGGAGACAGGCAGGGAGGGAGACAGGCAGGCAGGCAGGCAGGGAGACAGGCAGAGGGGGAGACAGACAGTGAGACAGGCACATACACATAGTGTGTGTCAGCTCTAGGGTTGCCATGGTGAGGCAGACACCACACGCACCACGTCCTGCCCTGGAGCTGAGGCTGAGGCCCCCCTTCCTCCCCTGGGTAGAGGTGGCTGGAGACCCACCCGGCACAGGGAAGAGAGGAAAGGCCTCAGGTGATCTAAGCAATTCATTTAAAGCCACTGGAAGAGAGTTATTGTCTGTTCTGGCAGACCAACAGAACCAGGAACCAGTTTGAACTGTGATAATAAGACCTCCTGGGATTGACTCTGGGTTTTAGTGTAACGTGAGCTCAGTCAAGGACTGTTTCAGATGCAGTTTATAGGCTTCCTATGTCTGGAGGCTCTGAATTCACACACGGTCCCCGTATCAGTTCCAGTCTGTCCTTTACGCAATGCAATTCATGAAATTAGCTTGATACAGGACACACGCAAGATTACTTAAAACAGTACAGCCTGTGCAGAAAGTCAAATCTGGTCTTTACTAGTCCATGCATTAATCGTGACATTTGACAAAATAAACAAAAAAAACTGATTTCAGCTTCTAGAGACCTGACCGTCCTGAGAGAATAGCCACTCAGCAACACCTCCCACAGAGCCAAACAGCGGCAAAGGCAAACAAGACAAGCAATTTGATGATCATGTATAATTTATAGGAATCAATCCTGCAGACATCCTCTCTGCTGGACCTCCTGTGTGACACACTCAGGATCATTGCTCAGCTTAGAGGGGGGAGGGAGGATGAAAATCAATGTTTATTCTTCCCCTTTTTTCTCTCTTATTCTCCCTTTCTTCTCCCGGAGAACTCCCGACCCTAAGGATGGGGAAACGCTGTAGTATGGCTATGATGCAGACACCCTGGAAAGACAGTTCCCAACACCTCCCTGGCCTCACTCACCATGTTTTATTGGCATTAATTCATAGTTCTAACTGTCCATTCATTTCGAATCAAATCCAATTTCAAATCAAACCTACATTTACAGTCATTGTTTATTATACTCTGTGGTTATGGGTTGGGCTGCGGCTCCTTGCCCCCAGCACCAGACACAACATAGCATGGCCACCGTAACCTAGCCGTCATTGTCCCCCTCCGTTCCTACTGCCATGGCTGCCTGCCTGGCTCCCTTCCTAATGGGTTACACTCATCAGAGGAGCAGGGGCCGCCATATATCACATGAACCATTTCTCTCTCTCTCGCTCTGTCTCCGTCGACAACTGTCCGTCCATCTCTCTCTACCTCCATCCCTGTTTCTGGGTGCTCTGCTGGCCCCACTCAATCACAGCCCCGTGTGCTTGCCTGGAAGCCTCATTAGAGTAATTACATACTGTACACGCACTAGTGTTGAAAATTTCCCCGGCTATTTTACAAATGTTCCATCCCGAGAATAAATCCCTTTTCTGAGTGGCTAACCCAGTTCTTCCCGCCAAAACCCAAAAGTGTCATTCAAAAGCATTATAAAAGCGCCTAAAGCTTTGATCGATAAATTCAAGCCTGGTGCTACCTGAGCCCAATGAGCCACACATGAAATACATTTTGTAAGCCTAGATTGTGCCATTATCCAATATATGATAGGCCTATAGGCTACTGCACATTTTGCATGACAGAAAAATGTCAAAGCCCATAGATGTAGCTAGCTCTATGCTCTCCTGGGTAAATAAACGAAACTAGCTTCAGTAGGCTGATCTTCTGGATTGTGAGCTATATTACTGTACTGCACTGTATTACACTGTATTATATTGACTTGAATGACGCACAACATTCAAACCACGATAAAGCAGGGAGTGAACATGCCATTCTGGTGCAGCACATGAGACCTACAAAGTTTTGGCTAGCGAATTTGACTTTAATTTTGAAATATAATAGGGCCTATTTGTATAATTAGTTGGCTGACGCAAAAATACCTTTCATAATATTGTATTTTCCCTAATGTTATTAGCATAGCTCCTCTTTCTCTCTTTGTCGTTCATTCCTTCCTTGCGTTCAACAGTAAATTAAATGAGTTTTGTCGTCCTTAACTGCATCATTCTAATGACATCCTTGAATAATATAAGACTACCGTAGAATTAGATGCAAAAGACTTTCACTTCTCTTCAGGAAGATTGAAAGGTTATGGGTCTGCAGAAATAGCTGCTATAGCCTACTGCCGTCTCACTACTCGCTCTTCTTTCAAACTACCCGAGTTCTATAGGCTGCTGTATTTAACATTCAGCAAACAAGCGCTTGCATCCCTTTTCAAATAGTGTATTGGTATTAAAAAAAAATGCAAAAAAAACCAGTATGTCCAGCAAGCTATTCTAGTCTAGCTTTTCCTTCATGGGACTCCTAATTTTTTTAAGGAGCACAGGTGCGTATTGCACAAGAGACAGAGGCTCTAAGTTAGAAGCTTATTATGCTTGACCCATCATTAATTAGCTAAATATAAAGCTAATACTAAATTGAATGTATCACCTGAAAGAGGTAGGCTAGGACATCCATATATTGGGCTATATATCAATCTAGAACAGCTTTATCAATTTTGGATGCAATTTGAACGGAGTGACCCCCAAAAGCCAGATGGAGATGGGTAAATTAGACCCGCATTCAGTCTTTATATTACTGTAGAATAGACTATGCTGCAGCAGATGTTGGCCTAAAAATAAAAAATGATGCCATAATGAGATGATAGGTCTACATGCATCTTGAACTGCGCTCCATACTGAGATGTCTGTCTGTTGAGCGTTGATGATTCATCATACAGGCACCGTAGAGAAGACAGTTTAAACATTGAATACAATTTAACAGTTTCATTTTACACCATGCTGTTCATATAAATAGTTTATTATAATTCACTGGCTTCTCACAGTTATTTATCCCGGGAAAAGGGAGTGTTTTGGGCGGTAACCGGTTTCACGCCATTCATCCCTAACACACATCCGTCCTGGAGGTGTGTGACCAATCGGTTTCCACGCTTCAAGATTGAAGCAATCACGTGGACTGGGATATGTTCCAGGTAACATCAGACAACAACATTGACGTATATGCTGACTCGGTGAAAGTGCAAACCACCGCTTTTAATCATGGCAAGGTGACTGGAAACATGACCGAATACAAACAGTGTAGATATTCCCTCCGGAAGGCAATCAAACAAGCAAAGCGTCAGTATAGAGCCAAAGTAGAGTTACAATTCAACGGGTCAAACATGAGACGTATGTGGCAGTGTCTACACTCAATCGCGGATTACAATAAGAAAACCAGCCCTGTCGCAGACATCGACGTCTTGCTCCCAGACAAATTAAACAACTTCTTTGCTCGCTTTGAGGATAATACAGTGCCACTGACACGGCCCGCTACCAAAGCCTGTGGGCTCTCCGTCACCGCGGTCAACATGAGTGAAAAATGTAAACGTGTTAACCCTGGCCTGGGCTGTTTACGGACATATTCAATCAATCCCTATCCCAGTCTGCTGTGCCCACATGCTTCAAGATGTCCACCATTGTTCCTGTTCCCAAGAAAGCTAAGGTAACTTAACTAAATGACTATCGCTCCGTTGCACTCACTTCTGTCATCGTGAAGTGCTTTGAGAGACTAGTCAAGGAACATATCACCTCCACCCTACCTGATACCCTAGACCCACTTCAATTTGCTTACCGCACCAGTAGGTCCACAGACGACGCAATCGCCATCACACTGCACACTGCCCTATCCCATCTGGACAAGAGGAATAGCTATGTAAGAATGCTGTTCATTGACTACAGCTCAGCATTTAACACCATAGTACCCTTCAAACTCGTCATTAACCTCGAGACCCTGGGTCTCGACCCCACCCTGTGCAACTTAGTCCTGAACTTTTTGACGGGCCGCCCCCAGGTGGTGAGAGTAGGAAACAACATCTCCACCCCGCTGATCCTCAACACTGGGGCCCCACAAGAGTGCGTTCTCAGCCCTGTCCTGTACTCCTTGTTCACCCATGACTGTGTGGCCATGCACGCCTTCAACTCAATCAACAAGTTTGCAGGCGACACTACAGTGGTAGGCTTGATTACCAACAATGACGAGACGGCCTACAGGGAGGAGGTGAGGGCCCTCGGAGTGTGGTGTCAGGAAAACAACCTCTCACTCAACATCAACAAAACAACAGAGATGATTGTGGACTTCAGGAAACTGCGGTGGGAGCACCCCCGCATCCACATCGACGGGACAATAGTGGAGAAGGTGGAAAGTTTTAAGTTCCTTGGCATACACATCACGGACAAACTGAAATGGCCCACCCACACAGACAGCGTGGTGAAGAAGGCGCAACAGCGCCTCTTCAACCTCAGGAGGCTGAAGATATTTGGCTTGTCACCTAAAACACTCACAAACTTTTACAGATGCACAATTGAGAGCATCCTGTCAGGCTGTATCCCCACCTGGTATGGCAACTGTGGTGCGGTCTGCACAACACATCACTGGGGGCAAACTACCTTCCCTCCAGGACACCTACAGCACCCAATATCACAGGAAGACCAAAAAGATTGTCAAGAACAACAACCACTCAAATCTCTGGCCACTTTAATATATTTAATAAATGGATTTAATAAAGGTATTGCTAGTCACTTTAAATAACACCACTTTAATAATGTCTACATATGCTACATTACTCATCCCATATGCATATACTGTATTCCATCTACCACCATACCATCTACTGCATCTTGCCTATGCTGCACGGCCATCGCTCATCCATATATTTATATGTACATATTCTTATTCATCCCTTTACATTTGTGTGTATGAGGTAGTCATTGTGAATTTGTTAGAAGCACAAGCATTTCGCTACACTTGCGTTAACATCTGCTAACCATGTGTATGTGACCAATACAATTTGATTTGACTTAATTTGGTTTGGCCATAAGCATGGTCGGTAGAGACTCGTTTGAGCTCTTTTGATTTAATGTCGCAATTGGTGTATTGTGAGATCTCAAACATCGTCTCAAATATCGTCTTAAATGAAACGAGAATGACAAAGCCTTTCAGTACTCTATTCATTATTCTGTCATTCCAGCCAGATGTATTTCCTCAGTGGTGTTTCAGACTGTTACGGTGCGTGAATGAGGACCCAAAAGCGAATCAACTTAAACAGAGCTTCTTTAATTACCAAACATAGGTAGGCTCAGATGGACCGGCAGATTCCGACAGGACAGGACAAGGTTACAGCAAACATGACGGCAGTCTGGTTCAGGCATGAATGACACAAACAAACAAGAATCCGACAAGGACAGGAGCAGAAACAGAGAGAGATATAGGGACCTAATCAGAGGGAAAAAGGGAACAGGTGGGGAACGGGGTGAATGGGTAGTTAGAGGAGACAAGGGACAGCTGGGGGAAAGCGGGGGAGAAAAGGTAACCTAACACGACCAGCAGAGGGAGACAGGGTGAAGGGAAAGGACAGAGACAAGACAACATGACAGTACATGACAGTACCCCCCCACTCACCGAGCGCCTCCTGGCGCACTCGAGGAGGAAACCTGGCGGCAACGGAGGAAATCATCAATCAGCGCACGGTCCAGCACGTCCCGAGAGGGAACCCAACTCCTCTCCTCAGGACCGTACCCCTCCCAGTCAACTAGGTACTGATGACCACGGCCCCGAGGACGCATGTCCAAGATTTTACGGACCCTGTAGATAGGTGCGCCCTCGACAAGGATGGGGGGGGGGGGGGGGAAGACGAGCGGGGGCGCGAAGAACGGGCTTAACACAGGAGACATGGAAGACCGGGTGGACGCGACGAAGATATCGCGGAAGAAGAAGTCGCACTGCGACAGGATTAATGACCTGAGAGATACGGAATGGACCAATGAACCGCGGGGTCAACTTGCGAGAAGCCGTCTTAAGGGGAAGGTTCTGAGTGGAGAGCCAAACTCTCTGACCGCGACAATATCTAGGGCTCTTCGTTCTACGCTTATTAGCAGCTCTCACAGTCTGCGCCCTATAACGGCAAAGTGCAGACCTGACCCTCTTCCAGGTGCGCTCGCAACGTTGGACAAAAGCCTGAGCGGAGGGGACGCTGGACTCGGCGAACTGAGATGAGAACAACGGAGGCTGGTACCCGAGGCTACTCTGAAAAGGAGATAGCCCGGTCGCAGACGAAGGAAGCGAGTTGTGGGCGTATTCTGCCCAGGGGAGCTGTTCTGACCAAGACGCAGGGTTGCGAAAAGAAAGACTGCGTAAGATGCGACCAATAGTCTGATTGGCCCGTTCTGCTTGACCGTTAGACTGGGGGTGAAAGCCGGAAGAGAGACTGACGGAAGCCCCAATCAAACGGCAAAACTCCCTCCAAAATTGAGACGTGAATTGCGGACCTCTGTCCGAAACGACGTCTGACGGAAGGCCATGAATTCTGAAAACATTCTCGATGATGATTTGTGCCGTCTCTTTAGCAGAAGGAAGCTTAGCAAGGGGAATGAAATGAGCCGCCTTAGAGAACCTATCGACAACCGTAAGAATAACAGTCTTCCCCGCTGACGAAGGCAGTCCGGTGACAAAATCTAAGGCGATGTGAGACCACGGTCGAGAGGGAATAGGAAGCGGCCTGAGACGGCCGGCAGGAGGAGAGTTACCGGACTTAGTCTGCGCGCAGACCGAACAAGCAGCCACGAAACGACGCGTGTCATGCTCCCGGGTGGGCCACCAGAAACGCTGGCGAATGGAAGCAAGCGTACCCCGAACGCCAGGGTGGCCGGCTAACTTGGCAGAGTGAGCCCACTGAAGAACGGCCAGACGAGTAGGAACGGGAACGAAAAGAAGGTTCCTAGGACAAGCGCGCGGCGACGGAGTTTGAGTGAGTGCTTGCTTTACCTGCCTCTCAATTCCCCAGACAGTCAACCCGACAACACGCCCCTCAGGGAGAATCCCCTCGGGGTCAGTGGAGGCTACTGAAGAACTGAAGAGACGAGACAAAGCATCAGGCTTGGTGTTCTTAGAGCCCGGACGATAAGAAATCACGAACTCGAAACGAGCGAAAAACAGCGCCCAACGCGCCTGACGCGCATTAAGTCGTTTGGCAGAACGGATGTACTCAAGGTTCCTATGGTCAGTCCAAACGACAAAAGGAACGGTCGCCCCCTCCAACCACTGTCGCCATTCGCCTAGGGCTAACCGGATGGCGAGCAGTTCGCGGTTACCCACATCATAGTTACGTTCCGACGGCGACAGGCGATGAGAAAAATACGCGCATGGGTGGACCTTGTCGTCAGAGAGGGAGCGCTGAGAAAGGATGGCTCCCACTCCCACCTCTGACGCGTCAACCTCGACAACGAACTGTCTAGAGACGTCAGGTGTAACAAGGATAGGAGCGGATGTAAAACGATTCTTGAGGAGATCAAAAGCTCCCTGGGCGGAAACGGACCACTTAAAGCACGTCTTGACAGAAGTAAGGGCTGTGAGAGGAGCTGCCACCTGACCGAAATTACGGATGAAACGACGATAGAAGTTCGCGAAGCCGAGAAAGCGCTGCAGCTCGACGCGTGACTTAGGGGCGGGCCAATCAATGACAGCTTGGACCTTAGCGGGATCCATCTTAATGCCTTCAGCGGAAATAACAGAACCGAGAAATGTGACGGAGGAGGCATGAAAAGTGCACTTCTCAGCCTTCACAAAAAGACAATTCTCTAAAAGGCGCTGGAGGACACGTCGAACGTGCTGAACATGAATCTGGAGTGACGGTGAAAAAATCAGGATATCGTCAAGGTAAACGAAAACAAAGATGTTCAGCATGTCTCTCAGGACATCATTGACTAATGCCTGAAAGACAGCTGGAGCGTTAGCGAGGCCGAAAGGAAGAACCCGGTATTCAAAGTGCCCTAACGGAGTGTTAAACGCCGTCTTCCACTCGTCCCCCTCCCTGATGCGCACGAGATGGTAAGCGTTACGAAGGTCCAACTTAGTGAAAAACCTGGCTCCCTGCAGGATCTCGAAGGCTGAAGACATAAGAGGAAGCGGATAACGATTCTTCACTGTTATGTCATTCAGCCCTCGATAATCTATGCAGGGGCGCAGAGACCCGTCCTTCTTCTTGACAAAAAAAAACCCCGCTCCGGCGGGAGAGGAGGAGGGGACTATGGTACCGGCGTCAAGAGCTACAGACAAATAATCTTCGAGAGCCTTACGTTCGGGAGCCGACAGAGAGTATAGTCTACCCCGGGGGGGGGGGGTGGTTCCCGGAAGGAGATCAATACTACAATCATACGACCGGTGTGGAGGAAGAGAGGTGGCCCTGGACCGACTGAACACCGTGCGCAGATCGTGATATTCCTCCGGCACCCCTGTCAAATCACCAGGCTCCTCCTGTGAAGAAGAGACAGAGGAAACAGGAGGGATAGCAGACATTAAACATTTCACATGACAAGAGACGTTCCAGGAGAGGATAGAATTACTAGACCAATTAATGGAAGGATTATGACAAACTAGCCAGGGATGGCCCAAAACAACAGGTGTAAAAGGTGAACGAAAAATTAAAAAAGAAATGGTTTCACTATGATTACCAGAAACAGTGAGGGTTAAAGGTAGCGTCTCACGCTGAATCCTGGGGAGAGGACTACCATCCAGGGCGAACAAGGCCGTGGGCTCCTTTAACTGTCTGAGAGGAATGTCATGTTCCCGAGCCCAGGTCTCGTCCATAAAACAGCCCTCCGCCCCAGAGTCTATTAAGGCACTGCAGGAAGCTGACGAACCGGTCCAGCGTAGATGGACCGACAAGGTAGTGCAGGATCTTGAAGGAGAGACAGGAGTAGTAGCGCTCACCAGTAGCCCTCCGCTTACTGACGAGCTCTGGCCTTTTACTGGACATGAAGTGACAAAATGACCAGCGGAACCGCAATAGAGACAGAGGCGGTTGGTGATTCTCCGTTCCCTCTCCTTAGTCGAGATGCGGATACCTCCCAGCTGCATGGGCTCAGCACCCGAGCCGGCAGAGGAAGATGGTAGTGATGCGGAGAGGGAGGCGACGGAGAGCGCGAGCTCCTTTCCACGAGCTCGGTGACGAAGATCAACCCGTCGCTCAATGCGAATAGCGAGTTCAATCAAGGAATCCACGCTGGAAGGAACCTCCCGGGAGAGAATCTCATCCTTTACCTCTGCGCGGAAACCCTCCAGAAGACGAGCGAGCAAGGCCGGCTCGTTCCAGCCACTGGAGACAGCAAGAGTGCGAAACTCAATAGAGTAGTCTGTTATGGATCGATTGCCTTGACATAGGGAAGACAGGGCCCTGGAAGCCTCCTCCCCAAAAACAGATCGATCAAAAACCCGTATCATCTCCTCCTTAAAGTCTTGATACTGGTTAGTACACTCAGCCCTTGCCTCCCAGATTGCCGTGCCCCACTCACGAGCCCGTCCAATAAGGAGAGATATGACGTAGGCGACACGAGCAGTGCTCCTGGAGTAAGTGTTGGGCTGGAGAGAAAACACAATATCACACTGGGTGAGGAACGAGCGGCATTCAGTGGGCTCCCCAGAGTAACACGGCGGGTTATTGATTCTGGGCTCCGGAGATTCGAAAGCCCTGGAAGTGGCCGGTGGATCGAGGCGGAGATGGTGAACCTGTTCTGTGAGGTTGGAGACTTGGGTGGCCAGGGTCTCAACGGCATGTCGAGCAGCAGACAATTCCTGCTTGTGTCTGCCTAGCATCGCTCCCTGGATCTCGACGGCTGAGTGGAGAGGATCCGAAGTCGCTGGGTCCATTCTTGGTCGGATTCTTCTGTTACGGTGCGTGAATGAGGACCCAAAAGCGAATCAACTTAAACAGAGCTTCTTTAATTACCAAACATAGGTAGGCTCAGATGGACCGGCAGATTCCGACAGGACAGGACAAGGTTACAGCAAACATGACGGCAGTCTGGTTCAGGCATGAATGACACAAACAAACAAGAATCCGACAAGGACAGGAGCAGAAACAGAGAGAGATATAGGGACCTAATCAGAGGGAAAAAGGGAACAGGTGGGGAACGGGGTGAATGGGTAGTTAGAGGAGACAAGGGACAGCTGGGGGAAAGCGGGGGAGAAAAGGTAACCTAACACGACCAGCAGAGGGAGACAGGGTGAAGGGAAAGGACAGAGACAAGACAACATGACAGTACATGACACAGACATAACACAGCGTGGTGTTGTGGGGTCTCTAAACAGACATTTGGGGGAAGCGTCATGAGTCTTGTTTTCCAGTTTCCATGTGTCCATGTATATTTTCCAATGGGGCTATACATTTGGATTAGGTTTTTTTCTCGCCTGAGTAGCCTCGTTTCACTGCCAAAAATAACATTAAACCATCTAGTGTTCAGCAAAATCACAACACAATGTCAAATACAGGTAGCCTAGTCAAATAATTAACATCCAATCACATTAACCGTTACTCTCTCGCTGGAATTCCACTAACGGTCCATATGTAGCCAAGTGTAGCTGCTGCTCATGTTGGTATCTGTACTGGTACGCAAAAGCCATGACAGGGAGACATAGTGGAGCGGTAACACGCGTGCAAGCAGTTGCTCCCGATGCCACTTGAGTACACTGCAGCATCCACCGAGAGTCTCTTGCTGCCAAGGGAATGCCTGACAGCTTAAAAGACGTTTAAATGGTTAACTTTGTTTAACAAGGCACCTGAACTCTCGTGTATTTTCTGCACTATGCAATGATATGGGCAGCGACCATGTAACGCTTTTACAACATACAGAAGTGCGCTGGTTATCAAGGTGCAAAGTATTGACACGTTTTTTTTAATTGAGAGACAAGCTTAAAGTTTTCTTTACTGACCATAAATTTCACTTGTCTGACCGCTTACATGATGACAAGTTTCTCACACAACTGGCCTCTCTGGGGGATGTTTTTTCTCGCCTGAATGATCTGAATGTAAGATTACACGGACTCTCCGCAACTATATTCATTGTGTGAGACAAAATTGAGGCTATGATTAAGAAGTTGGAGCTCTTCTCTGTCTGCATTAACAAGAACAACACGCAGGTCTTTCCATCATTGTATGATTTTTTTGTGTGTATATTAACTCAAGCTGACGGACAATGTCAAATGTGATACAGAAAAGCACTTGAGTGAGTTGGCTGCGCAATTACGAAGGTACTTTCCCGATACGGATGACACAAACAACTGGATTCGTTATCCCTTTCATGACTTGCCTCCAGTCCACTTACCAATATCTGAACAAGAGAGCCTCGTCGAAATTGCAACAAGCGGTTCTGTGGGAATTTAATTTAATCAGAAGCAAGTGCCAGATTTCTTAATTGAGCTGCGCTCAGAGTATCCGGCCTTGGCAAATCGCGCTATTAAGAGTTATGTGCATCCTTTCAAGCACACCCTTCTCATTAACCTGTGGTGAGTTATTCATTGGGGTGGCAGGTAGCCTAGTGGTTAGAGCATTGGACCAGAAACCGAGAGGTTGCTAGAACAAATCCCTGAGCTGGTAAGGTAAAAATCTGTTGCTCTACCCCTGAACAAGGCAGTTAACCCACTGTTCCTAGGCTGTCATTGTAAATAACAATTTGTTCTTAACTGACTTGCCTAGTTAAGTAAATAAAAAATCATAATTTTCAATGAACAAATATGGTTTAATACGTAAGATGGTTAAAGAAAGAGCAAAAATATTCATTATTATTTGTGAACTGGTCCTATAAGAGCTCTTTGTCACCTCCCACAAGTCGGGTTGTGACAAAAACTCACACTCATTTTTATGTTTAATAAATGTATCGTATAGTGTGCAGGGTTACAATGACGGGAAAAAACAACATTTAAGAGTGCGCTGACCCTGGATGCTAGAGGGGGTACACAGCTGGAGGTTGAATGTTTGAAGGGGTACGGGACTATAAAAGTTTGGGAACCACTGCCATAGGAGAACCCTTCTTCGTTCTAGGTAGAACCCTCTGTAGAAAGGGTCCTACATGGAACCCCAAAAAGTTATACCTGGAACCAAAAAGGGTTCTTCAAAGGGTTCTCCTGTGGGGAGCATCTAGATAGCACATATTGTTTTTCTATAAGTGTAATGTAGTTTGCATCAGATGTTGCAATCCATGGGTGCATTGGAATACACTGCCCAATTATCTGAGTCGGTGTGTGTGTGTGTGTGTGTGTGTGTGTGTGTGTGTGTGTGTGTGTGTAGGCCAAGGGTACACTGAGCCATTTCTCCTATCAGTGACTCATTTCACATTAAAGTCTACACAAGTTGAAAATCGGCACATGTGACAAATAACATTTGATTTGATTCCCTGTGTTGTCATGGGTGTAGCTAAAATGTGGTCTCTTCCAGTCTGTAAGTAGTCGTAGAAACAACATTGGGACTGTTGCGTTTACACAAAATACTAGCAATTAATTTCGCTACGAAGTGCGCATTCAGAGTATTTCTTTGTATGTTTATAGTTAAGTAAATGGATGGTTCGCCCTCACAGTCGCTCTGAGATTCTAACCCAAACATACTATTCTCCTCCATATGATTTATAGTGATCTTCAATGAAAGATGTAGTAGATTGGTGGTCCTCCTCCTCATTGTATATGGCATGTACTCCCTGACCCTAGAGAATAGTCTGCCAAGGATGTTCATCACGAGTAATGTATATTGCGTACCAGCTTTACTAATACCATCAATCAATGGGTGAGTACTGTGCCGCGATGTTCAGCTGCAGTGAGGTGTAACACTGCTATGCTGGTGTGTGTGTGTGTGTTCTAGTGATGTGGGGGGGAAAAGGGATTAAAGTTACATATCGCAATATCATTTTGGACGATTTTATATCAATACTACTCTGAGGTAGTGCTAGCTAGTGCTAGCCGGCTGTCCCTGTGCCAGAACTCTGGTATTTTTCATCCTATACCTTGTTCTCCATCTTCTTTTTAAATAGTGAGCCAACATGTTTTCAGCACTTTTATTTCCATGACTGAACAAAACTCATTTTTTCATGCTCTCTCTTGTACAGTGAGCAATATGTTTGGAACATCAAATTGCAGTAAAATTGCAGTATTGAATCGCAATCGTGAGAATCGCAGCACATATCATATCGGCACCTAAGTATCATGATAATATTGTATCGTGAAGTCCCTGGCAATTCCTAGCCCTAGTGTGTACTGTATCTATGCTGTATATTCTGTTGCATAGTATGTATGTGTGTCTACTACTGTGCCTGTAGCTCATCTGTCAGTAATACTACTGTCAATGCTGTGTAGTATACTACAGTAGTGGGCTATCTCACCCCAAAACCATGGTAATGTACTTCAAAGGCATGATGATGGGGAGAGTGAAACAGCTGAGATGTGGGCTATTTAAAGAGATTACCATGGACCAGGAAATATATTTAAATGGACCAGGACTTCGAAAATGGTATTTATTCATGTGTTTTGTTGAATGAATAAAAATAAGCCATTTTTACGTACCAATTACAAAAGCTATGCAGAGAATGTGCCTATCTTAGAACCACAAACCTAATTGAATCCATTTTATTTTTTATATCTTTTAATGAATTAATTAATCCATCTAGTTTCTTATACGCTCTCAATTTGATCTCATTTTAGAGAGAATAAGAGAATACGGATTGCAAAGGGACCTCTCTATATCAGTCCTGTTCCATCATTTCATATTAACTCTCATGAAATCTTCTCACACCTGCATCATTTTGTCATTCACATTCTCGTGCTAATGTCGCAAACATCAAAAGCAGCAACTGACAGACAAGCATCTGGTCAGCATCATCAAGATAAAGCAGGAGATGATGATGATGTCATTGACAGCATCATAGTAGAACGATCTATGTGTACCGCCCATGTGCTCCATTCACATACACTATATAGCAGTAGTGTGGGTCGATAGTAGTGGTAGAGAAAAATACATCGCTCTCAGCTCGCTCACCTCTCTTGGTCTGTCTGATCTTGGGACTCAGCATTGCTGTCATCGCTGGAGGACGACACTTTCTCCTCTCAGCATGTTCATTCGTCCGTCCGGCACCCCACCCCTCTCGTTTTTCTCTCTCTATCCCTCGTTCTCAACACACCATCCTCTCCTGTCTGCCCTCTATTCTCTTCTCTCTCCCACTGACCTTCTGTAATAGGCAGCACCAGCAGCAGCTGCAGGCTAGGGGGCTGGGGCTGAAGGGGGAGGGATCCCTTCTCCTTGCACACGCTCAGTGGCCTCCACCCCTCCCTTCTACATTATTCATCGCCGGGGAGACCACGCTGGTGGGTAGGGGGGAGGGAGGGTGGATCTCATCCCACTACTACTATACCACACCGACCGGTAAACGCGATTAGAATGTCCTTCCCATCGCAGGTTCAATGGGGCTGAAACACACAAGAAGGAGAGCTGCTATATCCCTGTCACTTCCTCTCTCTATGGCTGGGAGCTACCCGCTTAATTGGTTAAAGCCGTGTGCTTCTCTCTTTTTCACTAATGTTTCTCTCTTTCTAGCTTTTTCCTCCTCTGCCTGTGTTCTTCCTTTTCCTTCTGTTTCTCTCACTGGTGTCTACCTCTTCCTCACTACGTCATTTACGAAAGATCAACCAGGAAGGCTAGTCGGAATGATTGTTTAACTTCATCAAGTAGCATAGCATAATTCACTCTGTTTCCTGTTATACAGATCAAATCAAACTTTATTTGTCAAATGCGCTGAATACAACAAGCGTAGACCTCACCGTGAAATGCTTACTTACAAGCCAAGCCCTTAACCAACAGTGCAGTTCAAGAATATTTAAGAAATTATTTACCAAATAAACGAAAGTAAAAAATACAAATAAAAAACTAGGCTATATACAGGGGGTACCGGTACCGAGTCACTGCGCAGGGGTACACGTTAGTTGGGGAAATTTGTACATGTAGGTAGGGGTGAAGTGACAATGCATAGATAATAAACAGCGAGTAGCAGCAGTGCACAAAACAAAATGTGGGGGGGTCAATGTAATAGTCAGATGGCCATTTGATTAATTGTTCAGCAGTTAAGGAGCCTTTTGGTCCTAGACTTGGCGCTCTGGTACCGCTTGCCGTGCAGTAGCAGAGAAAACAGTCTATGACTTGGGTGACTGGAGTCTCTGACAATTTTATGGGCTTTCCTCTGACACCGCCTATTATATAGGTCCTCGATTGCAGGAAGGTTGGCCCTAGTGATGTACTGGGCCATTCGCACTACCCTCTGTAGCGCCTTACGGTCAGATGCCGAGCAGTTGCCATACCAGGCGGTGATGCAACCGGTCAGGATGCTCTCGATGGTGCAGCTGTAGAACTTTTTGAGGGTCTGGGGACACATGCCAAATATTTTCAGTCTCCTGAGGGGGAAAGGTTTGTCGTGCCCTCTTCACGACTGTCTTGGTGTGTTTGGACCATGTTAGTTTGTGGGTGATGTGGACACCAAGGAACTTGATACTCTCGATACGCTCCACTACAGCCCCGTTGATGTTAATGGGGGCTTGTTCGGCCTGCCTTTTCCTGTAGTCCACGATCAGCTCCTTTGTATTGCTCACAATGAGGGAGAGGTTGTTGTCCTGGCACCACACTGCCAGTTTTCTGACCTCCTCCCAATGGGCTGTCTCATCCTTGCCGGAGATCAGGCCTACCACTGTTGTGTCATTAGCAAACTTAAGGATGGTGTTGGAGTCATGTTTGGCCACGCAGTCGTGGGTAAACAGGGAGTACAGGAGGAGACTAAGTACACACCCCTGAGGGGCCCCAGTGTTGAGGGTCAGCGTGGCAGTTGCCTACCCATACCAACTGGGGGCGGCCAGTCAGGAAGTCCAGGATCCAGTTGAAGAAGGTGTTTAGACCCAGGGTCCTTAGCTTAGTGATGAGTTTTGAGGGCACTATGGTGTTAAACGCTGAGCTGTAGTCAATGAACAGCATTCTCACATAGGTGTTCCTTATGTCCAGGTGGGAAAGGGCAGTGTGGTGTGCGATAGAGATTGCATCATCTGTGGATCTGTTGGGGCGGTATGCGAATTGGAGTGAGTCTAGGGTATGCGAGAGGATGCTGTTGATGTGAGCCATGACCAACCTTTCAAAGCACTTCATGGTTATCGACGTGAGTGCTACGGGCCAGTAATCATTAAAGGTCTTGCTCACATCAGCTACCGAGAGCGTTATCACACACGCATCCAGAACAGCTGGTGCTCTTGTGCATGCTTCAGTATTGCTTGCCTGGTAGGCTAGTGTCACTGGGCAGCTTGTGTCTGGATTTCCCTTTGTAGTCCATAATAGCTTTAAAGCCCTGCCACACCCAATGAGCATCAGAGCCGGTGTAGTAGGATTCAATCTTAATCCTGTATTGTACAGGCAAACTGGGAATGAATACAAATGTATAATCAACATCACAGCGTTTCGTTCTTCTCCTCTTTCCTAGTAGCCATGTGTAGAATGTCTTTCACCAAATTACATTTAGCCTATAAGCACGGCGCAATAACGCACATTCCGCACGCTTGCTGTTTAACCTATGGGCTCACTTTGCAATTATCACTTTCCTCTGTCTCAACCAATGGGATGTATTATTTTGATTTTTTTTAAATTGGGGATTTAATATTGCAGACAGATTTTGGCTTCCATCAATATAATCCCCTATACATTTTTTTGTGTGTGTGTGTATATATATATATATATATATATATATATATATATATATATATATATATACACAGTGGGGCAAAAAAGTATTTAGTCAGCCACCAATTGTGCAAGTTCTCCCACTTAAAAAGATGAGAGAGGCCTCTAATTTTCATCATAGGTACACTTCAACTATGACAGACAAAATTAGAAAAAAAATCCTGAAAATCACATTGTAGGATTTTTAATGAATTTATTTGCATATTATGGTGGAAAATAAGTATTTGGTCAATAACAAAAGTTTATCTCAATACTTTGTCATATACCCTTTGTTGGCAATGACAGAGGTCAAACGTTTTCTGTAAGTCTTCACAAGGTTTTCACACACTGTTGCTGGTATTTTGGCCCATTCCTCCATGCAGATCTCCTCTAGAGCAGTGATGTTTTGGGGTTGTTGCTGGGCAACACGGACTTTCAACTCCCTCCAAAGATTTTCTATGGGGTTGAGATCTGGAGACTGGCTAGGCCACTCCAGGACCTTGAAATGCTTCTTACGAAGCCACTCCTTCGTTGCCCGGGCGGTGTGTTCGGTATCATTGTCATGTTGAAAGACCCAGCCATGTTTCATCTTCAATGCCCTTGCTGATGGAAGGAGGTTTTCACTCACGATACATGGCCCCATTCATTCTTTCCTTTACACGGATCAGTCGTCCTGGTCCCTTTGCAGAAAAACAGCCCCAAAGCATGATGTTTCCACCCCCATGCTTCACAGTAGGTATGGTGTTCTTTGGATGCAACTCAGCATTCTTTGTCCTCCAAACACGACGAGTTGAGTTTTTACCAAAAAGTTATATTTTGGTTTCATCTGACCATATGACATTCTCCCAATCTTCTTCTGGATCATCCAAATGCTCTCTAGCAAACTTCAGACAGGCCTGGACATGTACTGGCTTAAGCAGGGGGACACGTCTGGCACTGCAGGATTTGAGTCCCTGGTGGCGTAGTGTGTTACTGATGGTAGGCTTTGTTTCTTTGGTCCCAGCTCTCTGCAGGTCATTCACTAGGTCCCCCTGTGTGGTTCTGGGATTTTTGCTCACCGTTCTTGTGATCATTTTGACCCCACGGGGTGAGATCTTGCGTGGAGCCCCAGATCGAGGGAGATTATCAGTGGTCTTGTATGTCTTCCATTTCCTAATAATTGCTCCCACAGTTGATTTCTTCAAACCAAGCTGCTTACCTATTGCAGATTCAGTCTTCCCAGCCTGGTGCAGGTCTACAATTTTGTTTCTGGTGTCCTTTGACAGCTCTTTGGTCTTGGCCATAGTGGAGTTTAGAATGTGACTGTTTGAGGTTGTGGACAGGTGTCTTTTATACTGATAACCAGTTCAAACAGGTGCCATTAATACAGGTAACGAGTGGAGGACAGAGGAGCCTCTTAAAGAAGAAGTTACAGGTTTGTGAGAGTCAGAAATCTTGCTTGTTTGTAGGTGACCAAATACTTATTTTCCACCATAATTTGCAAATAAATTCATAAAAAATCCTACAATGTGATATTCTGGATTTTTTTTTCTCATTTTGTCTGTCATAGCTGAAGTGTACCTATGATGAAAATTACAGGCCTCTCTCATCTTTTTAAGTGGGAGAACTTGCACAATTGGTGGCTGACTAAATACGTTTTTGCCCCACTGTATACATAGCAGCTTCATTAAATAGTACCTGCAAAACACCAGTCTCAATGTCAACAGTGGAGAGGAGACTCCGGGAGGCTGGCTGTTTAGGCAAAGAAAAAGCCATATCTCAGACCGGCCAATAAATAGGAAAGTTTAACAATGAAAAGAACACAGACACTGGACAGAGGAAGATTGGAAAAAAAGTGGATGGATGAATCTAAGTTTGAGGTGTTTGGATCACAAAGAAAAACATTTGTGAGATACATAAAAAATTAAAAGATGCCGAAGGAGTGCTTGATGCCAACTGTCAAGCACAGTGGAGCAATGTGATGGTCTGGGGGTGCTTTGGTGGTGGTAAAGTGGGAGATTTGTACAGGGTAAAAGGGATCTTGAAGAAGGAAGGTTATCACTCCATTTTAATTGGAGCCAATTTCCTCCTATGACAGGACAATGACCCCAAACACAGCTCCAAACTATGCAAGAACTATTTAGGGAAGAAGCAGTCAGCTGGTATTTTGTCTGTAATGGAGTGGCCAGCACAGTCACCGGATCTCAACCCTATTGAGTTGTTGTGGGAGCAGCTTGACCGTATGGTACATAAGAAGTGCCCACCAAGCCAATCCAACTTGTGGGAGGTGCTTCAGGAAGCATGGGGTGAAATCTCTTCAGATTACCTCAACAAATTGACAACTAGAATGCCAAAGGTCTGCAAGGCTGTAATTGATGCAAACGGAGGATTCTTTGATGAAAGAAAAGTCTGAAGGACTCAATTATTATTTCAATTAAAAATCCTTATTTATAACCTTGTCAACGTCTTGACTTGATTTCCTATTCATTTTGCAACTCATTTCATGTACGCTTTCATGGAAAACAAGAACATTTCTAAGTGACCCCAAAATGTTGAAATGTACCGTATATATAATTTATATACATTACCAGTCAAAAGTTTGGACACACCTACTCATTCAAGGGTTGTTCTTTATTTTTACTATGTTCTACATTGTAGAATAATAGTGAAGACATCACAACAATGAAGTAACCCATATGGAATATTGTAGTAACCAAAAAATGTGTTATATTATTATTTCAAATTTTAGATTCTTCAAAGTAGCCACCTTGATGACAACTTTGCATACGCTTGGCATTCTCTCAACCAGCTTCACCTGAAATTATGAAGGAGTTCCCACATATGCTGAGCACTTGTTGGCTGCTTTTCCTTCACTCTGCAGTCCAACTCATCCCAAACCATCTCAATTTGGTTGAGGTCAGGTGATTGTGGAGGCCAGGTCATCTGATTCTGCTCTCCATCACTCTCCTTCTTGGTAGTCACCCTTACAGTCACCCTTACACAGCCTGGAGGTGTGTTTTGGGTCATTCTCCTGTTGAAAATGTAATTATAGTCCCATTAAGCACAAACCAGATGGGATGGTGTATCGGTGCAGAATGCTGTGGTGGCCATGCTGGTTAAGTGTGCCTTGAATTCTAAATAAATCACAGACAGTGTCACCAGCAAAGCAACCCCGCACCATCACACCTCCTCCTCCATGCTTCATGGTGGGAACCACACATGCAGAGATCATCCGTTCGCCTACTCTGCATCTCACATAGAGACGGCAGTTGGAACCGAATATCTCAAACTTGGACTCATCAGACCAAAGGATAGATTTTCACTGTTCTAATGTCCATTGCTCGTGTTTCTTGGCCCAATCAAGTTTCTTATTATTATTGGTGTCCTTTAGTAGCGGTTTATTTGCAGCAATTTGACCACAAAGGCCTGATTCACGCAGTCACTACTGAACAGTTGATGTTGAGATGTGTCTGTTACATGAACTCAGTGAAGCATTTATTTGGACTGCAATCTGAGGTGCAGTTAACTCGATTTAACTTATCCTCTGCAACAGAGGTAACTCTAGGTCTACCTTTCCTGTGGCTATCGCGAGAGCCAGTTTCATCATTGCGCTTGATGGCTTCTGCAACTGCACTTGAAGAAACGTAAAAAATTATTGATGACGGACGGTCGTTTCTCTTTGCTTATTTGAGCTGTTCTTACCGTAATATGGACTTGGTCTTTTACCAAATAGGGCAATCTTCTGTATACTACCCCTACCTTGTCTCAACACAACTGATTGTCTCAAACGCATTATAAAGGGAAAAAAAAATCAACAAATGAACTTTTAACAAGACACCTGTTAATTGAAAAGCATTCCAGGTGAAGCTGGTTGAGAGAATGCTAAGAGTGTGCAAAGCTGTCATCAAGTCAAAGGATGGCTACTTTGAAGAATCTCAAATATGAATATATTTTTGATGTGTTTAACACTTTTTTGGTTACAACATGATTCCATATGTGTTATTTCATAGTTTTCATGTCTTCACTATTATTCTACAATGTAGAATAATAGTAAAAATAAAGAAAAACCTTGAATGAGTAGGTGTGTCCAAACGTTTGACTGGAACTGTATATATATATTTTTAAAAATATATTTTTATTTCTTATTTTCCCCTAACCCTACCATCCCTCCCCTAATTGGAGTAAACTCATGAACAACAACACTTAGGCTTCTACTTCCCGCTTATACATACTATATACAGTTTAAGGACACGGTATAGTTCACTATAGTTATATTTTGTTTGTTTTTTGTCCCATCCTTCAGCTCCACTCAACCCCTCCCATCTATCTTGGAACACCATCCAGTTTATATTTCTATTTGCCATATATTTTTCAACTGTATTGTGATGTTTCACAGAAGTTCTGATCCTTTCTATTCTCATAGATTCTACAGTACATATTGTAAATAAAAAATAAAAAATGTTGCTATGAGAATTATGATATTATTAATCGATTTACAATTACTTTTTTTTTTATCACCCAGCTGTGGTTATACAAAAATTGTTTTGAGGACCAGTTCATAAACCATGTGCCATGGAATCGGTACATCGAAAATCTCTTCTCAACTATTTTTCAATCTATATGGCACAGCTGTCAATTTTTTGGTCCTTAAATTAAACTGGTATACTTTTTTATTTATCACAATTTTTTTTCTTTAATAATGCAGGGCCGACATACAAGTTCTTGGGATGTATTTATGTCAACTTACCCATGTTCTCTTACTTGTTTTCAAATGACGGTCAGACCCCACAATTTCCCCTGAGGAAGAAGATACGTCCCTTGTTCCAGCGATAGAGCTCCACCCACTCCCAGGCGATAAAGGTGACTCCTCCATGACTATTTTCCAGAGAATATGTTAAGCCTTGTTCACACTGCAGGCCTTAACGCTCAAATCAGTTTTGTTTTTCAAATCTGTTTTGGAATACCGACTGTCCAAACTGCAAGCTACAAGTGACCAAATCGGATGTGTGTGTTCAGACAGCAGTCATTTGCTGACATGGCTACGCTAGTTGTCATAGTAATGACAGGTGTGTGCTTAGTGGTGGAGGCTGATTGGTGGAGGTGCTCATGCTTCCTATTACTCAGCAGTTATGTAGCAAGCTAAGGGGACAACAATGCCTGACATGGACTTTTCTCCAGTTGCTTTGAATGTTCAGAACACTTTTAAAGTCACACAGGATAAGATGATCCAACTTTCAAAACAAGTCCTTTTTTGGCTAGCCACAGCAGTCAACTAGCTAGCTGTAGCTTTCTAGCACATTCACTAATTTTGTTGTAAACGATTATCAAGCTAGTTAACTACCACATGTTCTTGTCAAAACGGTCACCAGAGTAGATACTGTAGCCAGCAAAATGACACGCCAAATAACAGTCGAAGGTTGTATAGCCAGGAATCAGATTTGTACCTGATTTCAAACCACCTACGGAGGTAGTTAGAAGTGTGGCTTGAAGTGTCTGATTCCGTTTGCTTAGACTGCAGGAGAAATAACAGATTAGAATCAGATAAGGGGGAAAAAAATTGGTAGCATTTTACTTGACACCTGGCGTCATAACACGTTATGACATGGTCACACGCGCTGACATAACTTGTCATAATATGGTCATAACTCTATCATGGCACATATATTTCGACATGTTGTGACATATATTGCATTATTTTATGTTCTGGTTATGACACCTATATAAGAGTGTCAAAACCCACAAAACTTACCACACAATTTAACTTACATGTCAACAGTATTTTTAAGTTATATGCAATTTTCTGAAATATTCCATATTGAATTATCATTGTAATTGTGCACACATTGATGTCAGATATGTACCTACCCCCAATACTCTGTTGCTGATGACTGTGATGAATGCAAGAGCAGACATCCTCTTTTCAAACCTATGACTGACATAAGGGCATGCACGTGTTATGCCTATCTGGCTCATATGGTTCTGATGGTCATAATGCTTCTTGACAGTCTCATAAAGTGTATTTTCTTAGTCCAAGTAAAGTGACAAAGGACGGTCATAAATCTTCTAGAAGGTGTCATAAAGTGTACAAACATGACAATAAATAATGACACACAACAACAAAAGGATTTAAGAAACAAACGTTGAAACAAGAATAAATTTTGAAATTTTAAATTTTGAATAAAATGTGGGTTTTGACACTCTTATGTAGGTGTCATAACCAGCCGTAAAAGAACGCAATATACATCACAACAGGTGTAAATATATGGTTCATGACAGAGTTATGACCATATGATGACAGGTTATGACGATACATGTCAGCTGTTAAGACATTTGATGACATGGTTATGACCGTGTCATAATGTGTTATAATGCTAGGTGTCAAGTAAAGTGTTACCAATAACGGATTTGAGTCACTTCGAACTGCCAATGTGAACGAGGCTTTTAGAGAATCGTCATTAGGCAAGTGGGCATTTTCCGACTCTCAACTTCTGGCAATCCTGGCCACAGTGGTACAGGCATTTCCAGCCATGAGCTCCTAACAACTGGCTACGAATGTATTCAACTTATCTCTGCACTCCTAGATGACAGTAGTCCTTTCTCGGGTGTGTTACAAAGTTACAGTGTACTTCAGAGATCTCCATACATAAAAAAAGAGTCTGAGCAATATCCATGAATTTTACGGGATCAAGTTCAATGTGTAATTAAATTGTTCAATTCTTAGTATATGATATAATGACAACGAGCAGCATCAGAAATGCAAGGAAAGAAAGGTGCTGTTTTATGTCACAAAGTGTTTGCCAAATCTGTGAAGACTCCGAGAATGAGAGAGTTCTTAATACATATCTTATTCACATGTATTCACACGTATTCACATGAAAAAAAAGGCAACGTAATATTAATGACTTTGTAACAGCTCCAAGCAGTTGTCCATGACAGGAAATGCTCAATGGTACCCGAGTTTATAGAAATGTCTATATACAGTATGCTGCTGTTAGAAGCTCACAAGTCAAATTCATGATTAGCCTATAATTTATCTGACGATATTCATTGTTACTCATTGCCAATTCATTCTTCAATTCTGCAAGCAATGCAATGTATGGAGTGATTTCAGTGCCAACAGATATTGTATTGGAATTCCATCATTTTGAATTTGTGTTAGCATATTGAATTTAATATTTTTCAATTTGTAATGCAGAAATGTAATCATCGAACACATTGAAGTGATTCAAGGAAATGCTTCTCTATGCTAGCTTCTAACATCCTACCCAATTAACAATGGTTGGTCCCACAGTAACCACCTTCTGTTAGCAAATTAAGGCTACCCAGCAATGGTTTTCACCAAGTGGGTTCCCTTATTGCAATTGTGCAAGGTTGCCTTTTCATAACACTTTTACTATGGTTGTTGCAACAGTGTCCGATCTCAAGATCTCATCATGCTTTAGACAGTTTGCCCTCGAGGACAGGTTTTACTGCCGATGCCTCCCATCTGTGTACTTTTGGGGGATTTTCATGTTCAGTGGTCTGAAGTTCATTGGTCTACATAACGTATAATTGGTCATTCTATAGTGCGCCTCAACTCATAAGCATAGCGACAGCATATCACACACTAGGTGAATTACATTATTTCAGGCAACCATTACGACTTGTTTCTTTGTCTTGTACAATCTTTTCAATCAGCACGACTCTCTTCATCGCAAAACACAACAGTTTTGATCTCCATACTAAGCTACCTGCTACTTCCTATTCTACAGCGTATGTATATGTGTTTTCTTGTGTCGAAGGAGAGGCGGACCAAAACGCAGCGTGGTTATTATTCATGGTTCTTTAATAAGAAACTATACATGAATAGACTAACAAAACCAAGAAATGTGACAAACCAAAACAGCCCTATCTGGTGCAAAAACAGAGACAGGAACAATCACCCACAACACCCAACACCAAACAGGCTACCTAAATATGGTTCCCAATCAGAGACAATGACTAACACCTGCCTCTGATTGAGAACCATATCAAGCCAAACACAGAAACAGACAAACTAGACACACAACATAGAATGCCCACTCAGATCACACCCTGACCAAACAAAACATAGAAACATACAAAGCAAACTATGGTCAGGGTGTGACAATATGCTCGCAGCCCTCAGGCAAGGCGGTTTCCCTCCGCAGTGACGTTTCGCGAGGCTGTCTTCTTACCGGTTTTCCATTGTTTCCTTCTAATTGCAAGTTCACAACTCCTATCGTTTTTTATTCCTTCACGTGATTTAGGTTTTTCTGATCCAGTCTTTTCACTCTAATCACTATTGTCTAACTTATTTATTTTTGGTGGTTTCGATGCCAGCTGCCCAGCAAAGGGCTACTTGTCATCAGCGTCTGGCTACGAGGAGCATTCCTCTGAGACGAAGCCATACCCCAAACTATTTCATAAAATTCCATATTGCATTCGGTCTATGTTGTTCATTCAGTTAAGCCTGTACTCGATTGAAATGTAGTTTCTTTAAGTTCAATCAGGAGGCTGATCTGAATGCCCGTTGAACTTCACCAAGCATCATAACATAATTCACTCTGTTTCCTATTATACAGGCATAGTGGGAATGAATACAAACTTATCATCATCAGCATAGGGTCTCATTCTTCTCCTTTTGTGGGGGGTTGGGCAGGGTTCAATGCTAGCTTCCCAGCAAAATGTTACCTGTCATCAGCATCTGGCTCTGAGGAGCATTCCTCAAAAACGAGGCCATACCCCAAACTATTTAGTACAATTCCATATTTAATTATGTCTCTGTTGTTCATTCAGTTAAGCCTGTACTTGATCTCCCTTCTACATCTCTCTCTCTCTCTCTCTCTCTCTCTCTCTCTCTCTCTCTCTCTCTCTCTCTCTCTCTCTCTCTCTCTCCTCTCTCCTAGTTCCTTGCATTTCTCTAATGATGTTGCATCAGTGTGGGAGCAGCATCCCAGTCATCCTCCTCCTTTCCTCCTCTTCTTCCCGTATGGAGTATAAAAGCTTTAAGTCACCCACTGCAATTGAATCAGCGCTGCCCTGAAGACCACAGCTGCTCTTACTACAGAGACCAGAGGGGGAAGGGCCACAAAAACCTCAGCACAAGCCAAAATGAGACAGCAATAAAAACCTTATGGCCATGAGTAGGGGATAGGGGTAGGGTTTGGCTGGGCACTGCTGTTTTTGTTCAGCCATAACAACTGGGCTGCTCATTGTCACTAGGGTTACCAGAATCTTCGGTAATTTGGGTATTAACAGGTCAGCTATGGCAATCTATGGTAACTTTAGTAATTTATTTGTTCACATTTTAAATGTAACCTTTATTTACAGTTGAAGTCAGAGGTTTACATACACCTTAGCCAAATATATTTAAACTTTTGACAATTCCTGACATTTAATCCTAGTACAATTTCCCAAAATCAGGTTTGTAGGCCTCCTTGCTCGCACATGCTTTTTCAGTTCTGCCCACAAATGTTCTATAGGATTGAGGTCAGGGCTTTGTGATGGCCACTCCAATACCTTGACTTTGTTGTCCTTAGCCCATTTTGTCAGAACTTCAGAAGTATGCTTGGGGTCAAGCAAAGTACCCCACAACATGATGCTGCCACCCCCGTTCTTCTCGGATGGGATGGTGTGCTTCGGCTTGCAAGCCTCCCCCTGTTTCCTCCAAAGATATTGATGGTCATTATGGCCAAACAATGCTATTTTTGTTTCATCACAACAGAGGACATTTCTCCAAAAAGTACGATCTTTGTCCCCATGTGCAGTTTCAAACCATAGTCTGGCTTTTTTATTGTCGTTTTGGAGCAGTGGCTTCTTCCTTGCTGAGAGGCCTTTCATGTTGTGTCGATATTGGACTCGTTTTACTGTGGACATAGATACTTTTGAATCTGTTTCCTTCAGCATCTTCACAAGGTCCTTTGCTGTTGTTCTGGGATTGATTTGCACTTTGTGCACCAAAATACGTTAATCTCTAGGAAACAGAACGCGTCTACTTCCTGAGCAGTATGATGGCTGCATGGTCCCATGGTATTTATACTTGCATAGTATTGTTTATACAGATGAACGTAGTACCTTCAGGTATTTGGAAATTGCTCCCAAGGATGAATCAGACTTGTGGAGGTCTACAATTGTTTTCTGAGGTCTTGGCTGATTTCTTTTGGTTTTCCCATGATGTCAAGCAAAGAGGCACTAACTTTGAAGGTGGGCCTTGAAATACATCCACAGTAACACCTGCATCCCCGGCAGGCCCAGAGAGCCAATCAAGTGCACCTATAGGCCTACCGCTGGCCAATCAGATCGTTTAGATCACTGTGTCTGCACAGTTTCCTCAAGCCATAGGCTGTAAAAAGACACATTGAGTGCACAGCAAAGTTGATACTGTGATTTCCCAGCTTTTAAAACAATGACTAAAGAGAGACTCAACGAATACAGTAAAGAGCTGCTGCTTTCATAAGTATGTTCTTGTTTAATGTTGCATAGGTATGTTTTTTAAAGTAAAATCAGAATGGTAGATCTTGGCTTGCTTTTGGACTCTTGAAAAGGTTGGTCACCAATCATTTATTGGATATGGAACCATAGGGTTCAAGAGAAAATAGCCTAATTAATTATCAATAAATGGAATTATTTTCAATTAAATCTGTAACTGTAATGGAGGGTGTGTCGGTGGCAGGGAAGGCAGGCGCAGGAAAACAAACTTGGTATAAACGGAGTCGTTTAATAAGTGCTCATAAAACTACAAAAAACAAAATATACTAAAAATAATATAAGCGTGTACAACACCCATCGCACACCGACAAGGACATGAGGGGAAACAGAGGGTTAAATACACAACATGTAATTGATGGAATTGGAAGCAGGTGTGAAGGAAGACAAAACCAATGAAAAATTAAAAATGGATCAGCGATGGCTAGAAGGTCGGTGACATCGACCACCGAACACCGGCCGAAAAAGAAGAGGGACCTACTTCGGCGGAAGTCGTGAAATTACCCCCCCGCCTGACGTGCGGCTCCAGCAGCGCATCGGCACCGACCTCGGGGACAACTCGGAG
The DNA here is from genome assembly GCF_013265735.2 of Oncorhynchus mykiss. Taxonomy (NCBI): domain Eukaryota; kingdom Metazoa; phylum Chordata; class Actinopteri; order Salmoniformes; family Salmonidae; genus Oncorhynchus; species Oncorhynchus mykiss. The sequence goes on from NC_048584.1 coordinate 14,830,042, forward strand.
GACGAGGCGCAGGGCGATCCGGATGGAGACAGTGGAAATCTCACCGCATAGAAGGATCCAACACGTCCTCCACCGGAACCCAGCATCTCTCCTCCCGACCATCGCCCGACATCTCAAATCCAGTAAATCCAGGAACGAAGAGAGTATGCCGGGGCCCCCTCGATGTCCAGAGGGGGCGGAGGAACCTCCCGCACCTCAGACTCCTGGAGCGGGCCAGCCACCACCGGCCTGAGGAGAGACACATGGAACGAGGGGTTAATGCTGTTATCGGGGGGAAGCTGTAACCTGTAACATACCTCGTTCACTCTCCTCAGGACTTTAAACGGTCCACAAACTGCGGACCCAGCTTCCGACAGGGCAGGCATTTGGGCAGGTTTCGGGTTGAGAGCCAGACCCGGTCCTCTGGTGCGAACACCGGGGCCTCACTGCAGTGACGGTCTGCGCCAGCGGCATGCTGAAGATGGACATGGGCGGCGCCCCATGTTTCCTCCGCTAGCCGGAAACAGTCGTCCACCGCAGGAGCCTCGGTCTGACTCTGATGCCAAGGAGACAGAACCGCCTGATACCCAAATACACACTGGATGAGAGAAAGGTTAGTGGAGGAGTGGTGGAGAGAGTTCTGGGCCATCTCTGTCCAGGGCACGAACGCTGCCCACTCCCCCGGCCGGTCCTGGCAATAAGACCTCCGAAACCTACCCACATCCTGGTTAACTCTCTCCATCTGCCCGTTACTCTCCGGGTGAAAACCTGAGGTAAGGTTGACCGTGACCCCCATACGTTACATGAACACCCACCAGACCCTCGACGTGAAATGGGGACCCCGATCCTCAGGCACACTGTAGTGCCGGAAGACGTTTGTAAATAGAGCCTCCGCAGTCAGTAGGGCGGTAGGGAGACCGGGCAAAGGGAGGCGATTACAGGACTTAGAAAAACGATCCACAACGACCAGGATTGTGGTGTTATCCTGTGAAGGAGGAAGATCAGTCAGGAAATCCACCAACAGGTGCGACAATGGCCGTTGTGGAACGGGTAAGGGTTGTAACTTACCTCTGGGCAGGTGTCTAGGAGCCTTGCACTGGGCGCACACCGGACAGGAGTTAACATAAACCCTCACGTCCTTAGCTAAAGTGGGCCACCAGTACTTCCCACTAGGATAGCGCACCGTCCGACCGATACCAGGATGACCAGAGAAGGGTGACATATGGGCCCAATAGATTAGCCGGTCGCGGATAGCAGACGGAATGTACAGACGTCCAGCCGGACACTGAAGGGGAGCGGGTTCTGTATGCAATGCCTGCTTAATGTCCGTGTCCAGCTCCCACACTACCGGTGCCACCAAGCAAGAGGCCGGGAGTATGGGAGTGGGATCCAAGGTTGCCGCTCCTCTGTGTCATACAGCCGGGACAATGCGTCTGTCTTAATGTTCTGAAAGCCTGGTCTGTAGGAAAGGGTAAATACAAAATGGGTGAAAAACATGGCCCACCTTGCCTGACGAGGGTTCAGTCTCCTCGCCGCCCGGATGTACTCCAGGTTGCGGTGGTCAGTCCAGATGAGAAAAGGGTGTTTAGCCCCTTCAAGCCAATGTCTCCATGCCTTCAAGGCCTTGACGACAGCCAACAGCTCCCGTTCCCCCACATCATAGTTTCGCTCCGCAGGGCTGAGCTTCTTCGAGAAGAAGGCACAGCGGCGGAGTTTCGGTGGCATACCCGAGCACTGAGAGAGCATCACTCCTATCCCAGCCTCGAAAGCGTCCACCTCCACTATGAACGCCAAAGAGGGATCTGGATGGGCCAACACGGGAGCCGAGGTAAACAGAGCACTCAGATGACTAAAATCCCTGTCCGCCTCAGCTGATCACTGCAAGCGCACCAGGCACCCTTTGGCAGTGAGGTAATGGGAGCCTGCCACCTGACCAAAATGCCGGATAAACCCCCGGTAGTAATTGGCAAACCCTAAGAACCGCTGCACCTCCTTTACTGTGGTTGGAGTCGGCCAATTACGCACGGCTGCACCTTGACGTACAGGTCATGCTCCAACAGGCAACCAAGCACTCTGCGCACCAGGGACACATGCTCAGCGCGTGTAGCGGAGTATATCAAAATGTCATCAATATACACCACTACACCCTGCCTGTGCAAGTCCCTGAAAATCACGTCTACAAAGGCTTGGAAGAATGATGGCGAATTCATCAACCCGTACGGCATGACGAGGTACTCATAGTGCCCAGAGGTGGCACTGACAGCCGTCTCCCACTCGTCTCCCTCTCAGATAACCACCAGGTTGTAAGCGCTCCTGAGATCTAGTTTGGTGAAGAAGCGTGCCCCGTGCATTGACTCTATCGCTGTGGCTATGAGCGGTAATGGGTAACTGTACCTCAGTGATCTGATTCAGACCCCGATAGTCAATACACGGGCGCAGACCTCCCTCCTTCTTCTTCACAAAAAATAAACTCTAGGAGGCGGGTGAAGTGGAGGACCGAATGTACCCCTGACGCAGAGATTCGGAGGCATATGTTTCCATAGCCTCCGTCTCCACCTGTGAGAGGGGATACACGTGACTCCTGGGAAGTGCAGCGTCTACCAGCAGGTCTATCTCACAATCACCCCGTGGATGAGGTGGTAATTAAGGTTGCCTTCTTTTTGGAGAAGGCGAGAGCCAAATCGGCATATTCAGGGGGGATGCGCACGGTGTAGACCTGGTCTGGACTCTCCACCATTGTAGCACCAACGGAGCAATCTCGCGACCACCCCGTGAGAGACCTCTGTGGCCAAGAAACAGTGGGGTTATGACAAGCTAACCAGGGTAGGCCCAGCACCACAGGAAACGCAGGAGAGTCAATGAGGAAGAGACTAATTCTCTCCGTATGACCTGCCTGTGTCACCATGCCCGAAGGCGCGGTGACCTCCCTAATCAACCCTGACCCTAATGGTCGACTATCTAAGGCAAGAACAGGGAAGGGCACATCTACGGGAACGATGGTGATCCCTAAATTATAGGCTAAGGCTCTATCAATAAAATTCCCAGCCGCGCCTGAATCGACGAGCACCTTATGCTGGGAATGCGGGGAAAACTCAGGGAATATGACAGACACAAACATATGAACAACAGAGGGCTCTGGGTGAGAGTGGTGCCGGCTCACCTGGGGTGACGCCAGAGCGCCCTGCCAGCTGCCTCGCTTTCCAGAGGAACCAACCCGGCACCGACCGGCAGTGTGACCTCTGCGGCCACAGATGGTACACGAGCGTGAACCCCCTCCTGTCTCCCTCGCACTGCCCCTCCCAGCTCCATGGGTATCGGAGAGGGAGTGCGGGAGGATGGAACCACCAGACCCCGATCTGGACGTCCGCGAGTAGCCAGCAGGTTGTCCAGCCGGATGGACAGGTCCATCAGCTGGTCAAACGTGAGGGTGGTGTCTCTGCAGGCCAGCTCCCGACGGACATCCTCGCGCAGACTGCAGCGGTAATGGTCGATCAGGGCCCTGTTGTTCCATCCCGCGCCGGCAGGCAGGGGCCTAAACTCCAGGGCGAACTCCTGGGCGCTCCTCGTCTCCTGCCTCAGATGGAGAGGTGGAACCCTCGGGCAGGTGGTCGAAGACTGCCCGGAAACGGCGGGTGAACTCCTCAAACTGCTTCAACGCCACATCTCCCTCTCTCCACACGGCGTTGGCCCACTCCAGGGCTCTCCCGGTGAGGCACGAGACGAGGGCGGACACCCTCTCACGGTCCGATGGAACCGGGTGGACAGTGGCCAGATAGAGGTCTAACTGCAACAAGAACCCCTGGCAGTTCGCAGCCCTCCCATCATACTCCTGGGGCAAGGAGAGACGGATCCCACTGGGTTCAGGCGGGAAAGGGGCGCTCAGGGGAGATTTGCAACCGGGGTGGTTGTGCTGGTGGAGGCTCTGGAAGAACTCATTGTCTCTCCCAGCGGTCCATTTTCTGGACAACGTGATCCATGGAGGCGCCAAGATGGTAGAGCATAACTGCAAGCTCCTGGACGCGCTCCTCCACCTCAATGGCCGGGGTACCTTCTCCTGCTGACTCCATAATTATGGTCGGAGATTCTGTAATGGGTGCGTGTCGGTGGTAGGGAAGTTAGGCGCAGGAAAACAAACTTGGTATAGACGGAGTCGTTTAATAAGTGCTCATAAAACTCCAAAAACTAAAATATACAAAAAGTAATGTAAGTGGGTACAAAACCCGTCGCACACTGACACAAGACTTGCACATAATATACAATAAAACAATCTCCGACAAGGACATGAGGGGAAACAGAGGGATAAATACACAACGTGTAATTGATGGGATTGTAACCAGGTGTGAAGGAAGACAAGACAAAACCAATGGAAAATGAAAAATGGATCACTGATGGTTAGAAGGTCGGTGATGTCGACCGCTGAACACCGCCCGAACAAGGAGAGGGACCGACTTCGGTGGAAGTCGTGACAGTAACTCTTCCAAATATTTACTTTTTTCACAACTGCCACCAGTTTGGCAACAAAATGTACAATTACAACAAATTTACATTTACATTTACAACAAATACATATTGACATAGTAAAATAAATAAACTGTAAAATGTAAAGGGTATTTCTCGCTGAAAGCCTCACATTAAACACCAATGGTATTCACTAACTTCATGGTTTATATTTAGAACAATGTTTTACAGCTTTGTCATTCCATTTTTTACATTTTTAAATCAAGTTATTTCATAACTGTATCTGTTTTATATGTAGTGAATCCACACAGAAGGCCAGAGATAATTACAGACAGCTGTGATAATCTGAAGTATCCAAAAAGGCCACTAGATGACATTTCATAAATTCCCCCCAATAACTGAAAGATACCAAAATTCTGGTAGTTTACTGGTAAACTTCGAAACTTGCAGTAATATACCCTCCCTTTGCAATGCTAACACACATACACTATGAAATATGGGCTCCTATGTACATTTCTGAGGTGTGTTATACGTTGTGTTGTTGTTTTGTGTTTTAGGATGGATTGTTTCAAATTGGGAAAATCATGGTTTAGCACCATCTGTGTGAAAAACCTGCAGGCATTGCTACAAAACAGCGCTTGTGGCCTCTTTTCTTGGGTCACTGCATGTCATTGTACTGAATTGGAATATGTGACAAGTGCTACTGCTGACTGTCTAGAATTGGGAATCCAGAGCTTTGCTCTCTTGTTAAATATTAATAGTAACTCAAGTACATTTTTAGAATGGATAGGTGTGGTAGTTGTTGATAGGTGTGGTAGTTGTTGCAAATCTACATAATTTGTTTCTACAGTAAAGATTGTATTGATTGTTGTGTCACTGGCCTAGACACAATAACCCATAACATCAAAGTGTTATTATGTTTTATGACATTTTTACAAATGAATAAAAAACTAAAAGCTGAAATGCTTTGACTCAGTAAGTATTCAACCCCTTTGTTATGGCTAGCCCAAATAAGTTCAGGAGTAAAAATTTGCATAGCAAGTCACATAATAAGTGGCATGGACTCATTATCTGTGCAATAACAGTGTTTAACATGATTTTTGAATGACTACCTTATCTCTGTACCCCACTAATACAATCATCTGTGAGGTCCCTCAGTCGAGCAGTGAATTTCAAACACAGATTCAACCACAAAGACCAGGGAGGTTTTCCAATGCCTCACAAAGAAGGGCAGACATCGAATAGCCCTTTGAGCATGTTGAAGTTAATAATTGCACTTTGGATGGTCTTTCAATACACCCAGTCACTACAAAGATACAGATGTCTTTCCTAACTCAGTTGCCGGAGAGGAAGAGGAAGCTGACTTTAAAACAGTTACAGAGTTTAATAGCTGTGATAGGAGAAAACTGAAGATGGATCAACAACATTGTAGCTACTTCACAATACTAACCTAATTGACAGAGGGAAATCAAATGTAATAAATCGAAAACATGCATCCTGTTTGCAATGAGGTAATAAAGTAAAACTGGAAAAAATGTGGCAAAGAAATGAACTTCATGTCCTGAATACAAAAGTGTTGTTCAGGGCAAATACAATACAATACATTGCAGAGTACAACTCTCCATATTTTCAAGCATCGTTGTGACTGCATCATGTTATGGCTATGCTTGTAATCGTTTACAATTTTCAGGATAAAACATTTACTAAAATTAACTTGAGGCATAATCCCCAAGGAAAACCTGGATCAGTCTGATTTCCACCAGACACTGGGAGATGTATTCACCTTTCAGCAGGACAAGAACCTAGAACACAAGGCCAAATCTACACTGGAGTTGCTTACCAAGAAGAATGTTCTTGAGTTACAATTTTGACTTCATCTCTAAAAGTCTAATCTGTTGGGGGGGGGGGGGGGGGGGGGGGGATTGGTGGGGTACCAAGCTAACATATGAAATTGTTTTAAGATGGTCATATCATGGATCATTTAGCTGATTGATTTTGATTTTTTTTGGTACAAAAAATATATACATTTGAAAATGATTTGCTAAGATGTAGAATTTTTTATCTTTACTACTATAGCCCATCGATAACACATTGAATAAAACATTCATAAATGGCAAAAAAAGACAGTCCAAAAATAAATCATAAGGATTAACGTGTTGAAGTGTCTGTCCTATATCTAGGAGAAATAAGAAAGCTCAGGAAATATATATTTTTTTGGACACATCATCAACCCCTTATTTTTGTAGGCACAAAACGTCCTCCATTCTTCAATTCATTTGTAAGGGTTACATTCAGACGAGTCCCGGAGAACCCCATCATATTCGTGAAAGTCTGCCCTTTCCATAGTGGGGTCAAATTTCTTAGCTCAAATGGTTTGGACGCTACAGACAGATTTTCGGGATGTCTCATGGTCTGACAAAGACTGCTGTAGCACGGCCACCTTCCAGATGTGGAAGGCTGACGTAGGAGGATGCAGTGGATTGAGATGCAAACCATGCAAGAAAACAGATATTTCTAGCTGAAACGTATGGATTGTGATGGTGATTTTTTTTTACGCTACTTAGATTGACCCAGGGGCGCAGTCATCGACCTTAGGGGGTTTTAATAAATGTAGAGTTCAGGCTGTAACACAACAGAATGTGGAATAAGTCAAGGGGTATGAATACTTTATGAAGGCACAGTAAGGTCCTCGCTCAGGGGGCACATCAACAGATTTTTCACTCAGGGATTAGAACCAGCAACCTTTTGGTTACTTGCCCAGCACTCTTAACCACTTTGCTACCTGCCGTCCTGGTTACGTTGTGTATTAACCACATTGAAATGTTGTATCTGTACTGAACAAAAATATAAACGCAACATGCAACAATTATACTGAGTTCATGGGCATAGGCCCATCCACTTGGGAGCCAGGCCCACTCACTGGGGAGCCAGGCCCAGCCAATCAGAATGTGTCTTTCCACACAAAAGGGCTTTATTACAGACAGAAATCTCCTCAGTTTCATCAGCTGTTCGGTTGGCTGGTCTCAGACGTTCCCACAGGTGAAGAAGCAAGATGTGGAGGTCCTAGGCTGGCGTGGTTACACATGGTCTGGGGTTGTGAGGCCGGTTGGACATACTGCCGAATTCTCTAAAATGACTTTGGCGGATGCTTATGGTAGAGAATTGAATATGACATTATCTGGCAACAGCTCTGGTGGACATTCCTGCAGTCAGCATGCCAATTGCACGCTCCCTCAAAAGTTGAGATATCTGTGACGTTGTGCAACAAAACTGCCCATTTTAGAGTGGCCTTTTGTTGTCCCCAGCGCAAGGTGCACCTGTGTAATGATCATGCTGTTTAATCAGATCCTGATATGCCACACATGTCAGGTGGATGGATTATCTTGGCAAAGGAGTGCTCACTAACGGGGATGTTAACACATTTGTGCACCAAATTAGAGAGAAATCATATTTTTTTTGTGTGTGTGGAACATTTCTGGGATTCATCTGTGGATTAATTGTCGGAGAAGAGAACACACGGTTTTGTTTGACTCAAAGTGTGTAAAAAATATACACCATATGCATTTAATGCACAATTAAAACAACAAAAACTAAATTAAACCGAGTTCAGAACTTTGGAGATGGTGGCCCTGTTGAAGTCCATCCAAAATGTGTTAAATGCATGCACTGAAACAATCCAAACACAAAACAAAAACAACATAATGTTACGGTTTTCTTGCGGTGAACGAGAGGAGGACCAAAACACAGTGTGGTTATCTTGATACATGTTTAATAACGAAATAAACACAAACAATACAAGAAACATCACGCAAAAACCTATACAGTCTATCTGGTGCAAACAAACACAGAAACAGGAACAATCACCCACGAAACACTCAAAGAATATGGCTGCCTAAATATGGTTCCCAATCAGAGACAACGATAAACACCTGCCTCTGATTGAGAACCACTCCAGACAGCCATAGACTATACTAGATACCCCCACTAAGCCACAAACCCAATACCTAACAAAACCTGAAGACAAAACACACCACATAAAAAACCCATGTCACACCCTGGCCTGACCAAATTAATAAAGAAAACACAAAATACTAAGACCAGGGCGTGACACATAAGGATACTGAAAACAAGTACTGAAAATATTTCACATTTTGGCATCTTAATAACAGGTAGACTCAGTGGTTAATGGGTGGGTTTGGCTTTAGAAAAATGGGGTCAGCTGTTACAAAGTTGCCCTGATGTTGCTATGCATCTCTCTGAAACTGGCATTCTGTATATTTTTCAACAAGGAAACAATATTTCTGCCTTGTATAAATGCTATATAAACAAACAATGTAGCTAGCATAAACTGGGACCTACTAAATCTAACTTGAAATGTTTGGCCAACCGTTCCTAGAGAGCCAACAGTATACCCATTTTCCTCCAGCCAAGCCTCAACACAATGAATTCAAACGAATCAACTAATTATAATCTTGAGACCCCGACTGAGTTCCAAAAAAAACATTTTGTTTTCATTGATCCATCCCTGCTCTAGATAGTGCTTTTAGGGCTACTACGGCTTCTGCTCTGCCGCATTCTGCCTGCCTGCCTGAGGAGTGTGTGTGTGCACTGGTGCATTGATTTCCTATAGCACTGACACAGCGGTGAGCAGTGTGTAAAGTAAAGCGTGTTAGACTGGTCACCTGTGACGATGCTGCATGGGGGAAGCTATTTTAGACATAACACGGATAGGAGGATTGATAAGGAATTGATCAGTGGTGCCGCAAGCTTTAGTTAAGAGACTCAGAATTCTAGCAAGATTCCTTCTCATAACATCATGGATAGTGACCGGATCTAATAATGGTCAGGTCAATACAGTGTTGTTTCTGTTAGCCTACTAATGAATCTATTGATTTAGCGTCTTCATCTTCTTGTTGATTCAGCACTTCTCTGGTCAGTATCAGCCCCAGGTAGTGGTTTGGGGAAAAAAATACTGTGTATTATTGGCAACACAATCTCACTCTGAAATCGTGCAAATATGTACAAAAAGTATTTAATCAGATTTTGTGTGTTTTTGTGTGGCTTAATCCGTGTGAAAATACATCAATTTTTGTGCGACTTCATTCATAGGAAAATACATTTTTGGGGGGTAAACTTCAGAACAATCTTTTGAAAGTTATTGGCGCAATGCATTTTGGGCAATGGTGTTCTACAATGCCTTTTATTGAGTCCCACATCTATTTAGAAAGAATAAAACATGTTAACAACCCAATATTGTTAATCAACCAGGTTATTTAAAATAAAAATATTTCACCTTTATTTAACCAGGTAGGCCAGTTTACAACTGTGACCTGGCCAATATAAAGCAAAGCAGTGCGACACAAACAACACAGAGTTACACATGGGATAAACAAACGTACAGTCAATAACACAATAGAAAAATCTACATACAGAGTGTGCAAATGTAGTAAGATTAGGGAGGTAAGGCAATAAATAGGCCATAGTGGCGAAATAATTACAATTTTAGCAATTAAACACTGGAGTGATAGATGTGCAGAAGATGAATGTGCAAGTAGAGATACTGGGGATCAAAGCAGCAAAAAAATAAACAACAATATGGGGATGAGGCAGTTGGGTGGGCTATTTACAGATGGCTGGTTATCACCAAACTACTTATAATATAATACTAGCCTTATATTTGTATTTAAAAAAAAATCTAATTCTGATTTCTATGCTTGTTTGCGCTTAATGCTTTGGGATACTGGTGCTATGTCAGATTTTATGAGGGTTGCCAGATTGGAGTAAAACGTTGTATTTGTCTGTTTTTTTGTGGTGTCGATGAATGTATTTGATTGGGGTATAGTGACACATATTCATGATGGGAAATTAATTAATCAATAAATGTGGGGAAACAGAACACCTGCCCAAAAAAAGCAGTTTTGTTTAAATTCCCCTGGTGCAACTGCATGGTATTTGCAACTGTAACACGTCTGGACTATGATCAATTAAGCCATATCAACTAAATTAAACAGGTTAATGTGAAATGATTATGGCACTTCCTGAAACGTCTGCTTCCAACTCACACCCTCAAACACGTAGATCCCCTGAACGCAGCTCACTTTCCAGCCCACTTTAGAGCTCACACTCTCAAACACCTAGATCCCCTGAACGCAGCACACTCTCCAGATCCCAATTACCTGAATTCTATTCACCTGTTCACACACTTGTATGTCATTATCACACACTATTTAGTTCAGTTCTTTGCACCGCATCCCTGTGAGGTATTGTTTGTTTTGTGACACACGTGACACAGAAAGCTGTGTATGATAGTTTCTGCCTGCCTCACTAACTACGCCTTTTGCCTATTCCCTGCCGGAATAGGATTTCCTGTTAACTACATATTGCCTGCTCTCGCGGACTATGTTACCAGCATTTTCCTTGTCTGTACTGTTGCCCTTTTGGACCCCCTGTGTATGACCTCCTGCATGCCCCTCGACCCAGCTACCTGCCTCCTCCTGTGGTCCTATGCAACAAACACCAGCTGCGCCCTGCGCTTGAAACCTGCTCTCTTGTATCCCCTCGTGTTCATTACACTTCCAAGGCCGTTTCATGATTATTATGGTTGTGCCAATCATGTTATATACAGTGCATTTGGAAAGTATTCAGACCCCTTCCCTATTTCTACATTTTTGTTATGTTACAACCTTATACTAAAATTGATTGAATCTACCCACAATACCACATAATGACAGCAAAAACTATTTTTTAAAAATTGTGCAAATATATTATAATTGAAAAACTAAAATCACATTAACATAAGTATTCAGACCCTTTTCTCAGTACTTTGTTGAAGCACCTTTGGCAGTGATTACAGCCTTCGAGTCTTCTTGGGTATGACGCAACAAGCGTGGCACACCTTTATTTGGGCAATTTCTCCCATTCTTCTCTGCAGATCGTCTCAAGCGCTGTCAAGTTGCGGTTCTGGCTGGGCCATTCAGGGCCATTCAGAGCCTTGTCCCAAAGCCACTCCTGTGTTGTCTTGGCTGTGTGCTTAGGGTCGCTGTCCTGTTGGAAGGTGAACCTTCGCCCCAGTCTGAGGTCCTGAATACTCTGGAACAGGTTTTCTTCAAGGATCTTTCTGTACTTTGCTCCGTTCATCTTTTCCTCAATCTTGACTCCCAAAACATTTTAAAGCTAACCAGCTTCAGTTAGCTTCCCATTCCAGCTCGAGCTTCATCTGTATTACGACGATGTGTGTACGCTATATCTATCAGGTTTTCTAAAGCTAACCAGTTTCAGTTAGCTCACATTCCAGCTCAGGCTTAATCCATATTGCAAAGGTGGATATTGTTCGTCTGCCTGCCCGCTAACTCTATCAGGCTTGTAACTACGCGTAAATGGTACAAATGAGTAGTCGAACGCCAAACTCTTCCTTGAGACAATGCTGTAACGTCCACAATTTCATTTGTGCCTTAATCAAATTGAAAGAAAAGTTATCTTGCAAATTCAGCTGGCTGTCAAACCCTGATCTGTATCATCTTTCTTGTGCTTGTCTCCACCCCCCACCAGATGTCTCCAACCTTTTCCCCATTATCCCCTGTGTATTTTTACCTGCTTTTTCTGTTTGTCTGTTGCCAGTTTGTCCTGTTTTGTCAGGTTTTACCAGCTTGTTTCCTGTTTATTCAGTTCTCAAGATCTTGTCTTCTAGTCTTCCTAGTTCTGTTCTTTCTACCTGTCCTGACCCTGAGCCTGCCTGATGTTCTTTCCCTGATTTACTCTGCCTTGGATTACGAACCTCTGCCTGTCCTCGACCTGCCCTTTTCCTGCCCCTATTATATAATATATTAAATATTCTGAGAACCAAACTATCCGCCTCCTGTGTCTGTATTTGGGTCATATCCTGAGTCGTGATAGTACCAACTGTCCATGACTGACTAAGCAGACTCAGACCAGCTCTGCAACACAGTGTCCCTCCAAGGAGACACCATTGGAAGCCATGAGGAGTTACTGCAGAACCTTGTGGAGGGACTCCATACCTTGGAGAATACCATGACCATGCCTTCAATGCATTGTCGGAACAATTCTGCGGACTATCTCCTAGGCAACAAACCACCACAGTAACCTAACACTCGTCTGGAGTATCGAGAGCCTTGTCTTCAAGACACAGCATTCCCAGCTGGCTAACCATTTGTTTGTCCCAGATTTTGCCTGGTCCCCGGTCTTAGAATGGGCTCATTCCTCTAACCTCACCTGCCATCCTGGCTCCCTCTGGACACTGGCTTTCCTCCGACAATGATTTTGGTGTCCCACCATGGTTCCTGACCATGGTTCCTGTCCTTGGGTTACCAGCCTCCGCTCTTCCCTGAGCAAGAGGAAGAAGTCAGCATACCCTTGGCCTAGATGTTTGTCCATCACTGTCGGCTTACCTGGAAGAGAGCTCGGTCCACTCTTAAGACCACTTCCAGGAATCGGCGACAGGCAGACTGCCACCAGCCCCCGGCTCACCACTATCGTCTCGGGCAGAGGGCATGGCTCTCCACTCAGGATCTGTCCCTCCGATTTGAGTCCCCAAATTTTTCCCCCCATTTATCGGCCCTTTCCCCATCTCTAAAATCCTTTGCAGTTCATCTTCTGTTGCCCCGCACCCTCCGTATACATCCCACTTTCCATCTGTCTAGGATCAAACATTTGTCTTACAGCCCTTTGTCTCCTGTCTCCTATTTTTCCCCATCATCCCCATGTGTATTTATACCCATGCTCTCTGTTTTTCTGTTGCCAGTTCATCTTGTTTTGTCAGGTCTTACCGGTGTGTTTTCCGTTTCTCTAGTTCTCAAGGTCTTGTTTTCTAGGTCAGTTATGGAGGATTTGTTGCCATAGAAATGTACCTGGCTAAAAGGTGACCGGTTACCCTGAGTTGAACTCAGTTTACCAAAGTTACCTCGCTAAATCGTCTAACCTGGTCCCTTTGTCCTAGTGTGATTGCTGACACTGGAATAGAGGAGACAAATAATCATAACAATGAGAATGAAAGCTTATTTTATCATCAGAAACATTTGATATGCAAACACATATGCAAATGAAAGTAGTATTAGTAAAGCTAAGATAGATTTCCAGTGCAGTGTCTGTTGGAGAACATTACAGGACCCCAAACTCTAGAGGGCGATAGAGTACAACAAACCACAGACCGAGCAGCTTATAACCGGGCTGGTTATGTGTGACTGCAACCCCTGTAATGTTTCTTCTTCCAGAATTCCTGATGTGCCTAATATACATTGTCAAGTAATAAGTAGATATTGCAATAGAGCACCTGGACTGTTCTTATCCTAAATAATATGTCCTTGATGACCTATTGAGGACCTGGTTCCTCCATCACCTCCAGATGGCTTGGTATTCCTGCACCACCGAGTTGGGTGTGTTCAGGCCGGCGAAGATGGACTTCCTGTGGGTAGGGCCTCTGCTCAGCCTGCTGTTCACCCTCTGCCTGTTGTCTTTGACTTTCTGGAGGCAGCAGGCACACAGGGAGCTCTCCCTCACCAGGTACAGGCACTCCACCCTCTGGATGGTGTCAATGCCTTTGTCATCCTCCAAGGGGATAGGATTGCACTTCAGGTTGACGGTCTCCAGGTAGGGCAGGTTGCGGAGGCACTCAGGTACCCGGGTCAGTTGGTTGTTGAACAGGCCAAGGTGACGCAGCTCCTTGAGGGCTGCAATAGAGGATGGGATGCTCTCCAGGACGTTCATGCCCAGGTTGAGGCTCCTCAGCTTTCGCAGGAGACCGATCTCGTTGGGGAGTCCTACAGTGCTCAGACAGTTGTTACACAGGTTGAGGCTGTATAGGTTACGGAGGCGCCCGATAGCTTCCGGAACCTTGTCCAGCTGGTTGCTGTGGAGGTCCAAAAAGCAGAGGTTGACAAACTTGGCGATAGAGTCTGGGATCTTCTTGAGCAGGTTGCGGCTCAGGTCCAGCTCGTCCACATCGCAAAGCTTCAGGATACACTTGGGAAAGGTGGTGATCTCCATGTTGCTGAGGTCCAGCCGACGCTTGCCATCCACGGTCAGCTTCAGGGCCAGCTTAGCCATCTTTAGGGTGATCTTCCGGCCTTTGGGCTCGCTTGACTGCTTCTTGCCCTTGGCCATCATGCTTTAAAAAATAAAAGGTTTATGAGTTTATTGTTCAACATGTTATGAGTTTGATTAAATGTTGTTTCCTTGGTTAAGATTTAACCTGTTCCGTCAGTAAATTATTAATTAGTTCGTTTCTCCATTATACATGAAGTAGGCAGTAGAACTAGAACATGATGTAATAGATAGTGTTACATGTCATAGTCCCTAGTGTAAATGACAATACTTGTCTCACTGTATAACTCATTATATTACAACAAAGGACGTGAGACAGCCAACTGTTTGCCATTGCAGCAGAGAATGAACATGTACCTTAACCATAACAACTCTCAATCCCACCTTTAGATGAAGAAAAGAGTGAATAGTCATTGTTTTACTATATAACTTGTCTTTAAAATACCAACCGTAAAACAGTTTGACCTATTATCACATTCACCCTATTCAACCTAACCTTTTAAAACACTTTAACATCACAACTTGAATCTACTATATGACTTCTTAGCAATAATCAAGTTTAATTTATTCTGAACTTGGTTATAGAAAACTGTTTTGTTTTCTTACCAGTATTGAAGTTCGTCCACCATCCAGATCAGTGCAGAGACGGAGAGGGTGCAATCTCCAGACCTAAGACACAGGAACGCTCTCCCAAGGTTTGTCGAGGATCCTTCCATCTCCCTGGCTGTGAATTATACATAAGAGCCACCAAGAGCCATGTAAATAAAAACCAGGAAGGGCACTGCTCTGTCGTTTTTAAGTGGATACAGCTAAGGACCTGTGTTTTTAAATTTTTCTGTCAGCCTGGCCTGCATAAACTGAGTACTGCTAGCCTTCTCTTGTTTTTCCTTGTTACTAAGCAACTGAATGATGTGTTCCTTGTAGTTTATGGCTAGGTCTGAGGCTTTTCAGGGGAAAAGCTATTGCACTGTTTGTGCTGTCGCTTGCTTACTGTATACATTCTGTATACATTTAGCATACAGTTGAAGCTCAGAACAAATAAACAAAACACCAAATAAGCCTGTCATGTTGAGACACAAATGGTGGAAAATCTTTGACTGTTTTCATGTATGATTATCACATTTACAGTGAAGTCATTTACTGCAACATTTACCTCCTTGTTTACTGAAGTGGGCCCTCAACCTACAGGAATAAAAATGGATGCTTGGATAGAGAAAGAGAGATCTTTGGCTATTGGAAGCCGTACAAGAGTATTGGCATTCAACATAAAGAGATAGTCCAAGTAAAAACTAGAACAGTTGGGGGAAAAAACACTCCAGTAGCTCCTAGATGCAGTAGTTTAATAACCTAATAACCAGCATTTTGACAGACAAGCTGTCTTCATCAGGGTGGAATGACAAACAGTGTGGGTCACTAGTTTATATAGTGTCAAAGGACACACACAGGTGTCTGTACTCATGGCTGGGTGTGGCCTGATATCATTGGTTAATTCTTGGATATAAAAAGAACATACAAGAAACATGAATGGATGGCATACGATCAAAGATACAAATTGGCTACGTAGGCCATCAAACATTTACAATGAATAGCAAAATCACAATAATCACAAGAACGGCTTCAGATCAAAGTCTACATTGAGACCGACGGGAGCGAGGTTCTTTAAATTACAGATCCAGGCAGCCTCTCGTTTAAAAGGTTGGAGTGGTGTAAAGCTCGCCGCCGTTGGACATCACGCTTCACCATCTGGCAGACCGACGGACGATTCTGTGTTTGGCGGATGCCAGGGGAACACTACCTGCCCGAACGCATAGTGCCAACTGTAAAGTTTGGTGGAGGAGGAATAATGGTCTAGGGCTGTTTATCACGGTTCGGGCTAAGGCCCCTTTTTTCAAGTGAAGGGAAATCTTAACGCTACAGCATACAATGACATTCTAGACAATTCTGTACTTCCAACTTTGTGGCAACACTTTGGGGATTTCCTTTTTCAGCATGACAATGCACAAAACGACAGAAATGGTTTGTCGAGATCGGTGTTGAAGAACTTGACTGACCTACATAGAGCCCTGACCTCAACCCCATCAAATGCATTTGGGAAGAATTGGAACGCCGACTGCAAGCCAGGCCTAATTGCCCAACATCAGTGCCCAACCTCACTAATGCTCTTGTGGCTGAATGGAAGCATGTCCCCGCAGCAATGTTCCAACATCTACTAGAACGCCTTCCCAGAAGAGTGGAGGCTGTTATAACAGCTAAGGGGGGGCCAACACCATATTAATGTCCATGATTTTGGAATGAGATGTTCGACGAGCAGGTGTCCACATACTTCTGGTTATGTAGTGTATTTAGGAAGAGGTCACCATTTCATGCAGTCTCTGAAGGAAGAAAAAGTGGTAAGCAAGTTAAGTAAAAAAATATATACAGTGCCTTGCGAAAGTATTCGGCCTCCTTGAACTTTGCGACATTTTGCCACATTTCAGGCTTCAAACATAAAGATATAAAACTGTATTTTTTTGTGAAGAATCAACAACAAGTGGGACACAATCATGAAGTGGAACGACATTTATTGGATATTTCAAACTTCTTTAACAAATCAAAAACTGAAAAATTGGGCGTGCAAAATTATTCAGCCCCCTTAAGTTAATACTTTGTAGCGCCACCTTTTGCTGCGATTACAGCTGTAAGTCGCTTGGGGTATGTCTCTATCAGTTTTGCACATCAAGAGACTGAATTTTTTTCCCATTCCTCCTTGCAAAACAGCTCGAGCTCAGTGAGGTTGGATGGAGAGCATTTGTAAACAGCAGTTTTCAGTTCTTTCCACAGATTCTCGATTGGATTCAGGTCTGGACTTTGACTTGGCCATTCGAACACCTGGATATGTTTATTTTTGAACCATTCCATTGTAGATTTTGCTTTATGTTTTGGATCATTGTCTTGTTGGAAGACAAATCTCCGTCCCAGTCTCAGGTCTTTTGCAGACTCCATCAGGTTTTCTTCCAGAATGGTCCTGTATTTGGCTCCATCCATCTTCCCGTCAATTTTAACCATCTTCCCTGTCCCTGCTGAAGAAAAGCAGGCCCAAACCATGATGCTGCCACCACCATGTTTGACAGTGGGGATGGTGTGTTCAGGGTGATGAGCTGTGTTGCTTTTACGCCAAACATAACGTCTTGCATTGTTGCCAAAAAGTTCAATTTTGGTTTCATCTGACCAGAGCACCTTCTTCCACATGTTTGGTGTGTCTCCCAGGTGGCTTGTGGCAAACTTTAAACAACACTTTTTATGGATATCTTTAAGAAATTGCTTTCTTCTTGCCACTCTTCCATAAAGGCCAGATTTGTGCAATATACGACTGATTGTTGTCCTATGGACAGAGTCTCCCACCTCAGCTGTAGATCTCTGCAGTTCATCCAGAGTGATCATGGGCCTCTTGGCTGCATCTCTGATCAGTCTTCTCCTTGTATGAGCTGAAAGTTTAGAGGGACGGCCAGGTCTTGGTAGATTTGCAGTGGTCTGATACTCCTTCCATTTGTTGCTGTTGATGTTTAAAGCTTGGGAAATCTTTTTGTATCCAAATCCGGCTTTAAACTTCTTCACAACAGTATCTCGGACCTGCCTGGTGTGTTCCTTGTTCTTCATGATGCTCTCTGCGCTTTTAACGGACCTCTGAGACTATCACAGTGCAGGTGCATTTATACGGAGACTTGATTACACACAGGTGGATAGTATTTATCATCATTAGTCATTTAGGTCAACATTGGATCATTCAGAGATCCTCACTGAACTTCTGGAGAGAGTTTGCTGCACTGAAAGTAAAGGGGCTGAATAATTTTGCACGCCCAATTTTTCAGTTTTTGATTTGTTAAAAAAGTTTGAAATATCCAATAAGTGTCGTTCCACTTCATGATTGTGTCCCACTTGTTGTTGATTCTTCACAAAAAAAAACAGTTTTATATCTTTATGTTTGAAGCCTGAAATGTGGCAAAAGGTCGCAAAGTTCAAGGGGGCCGAATACTTTCGCAAGGCACTGTATATCAAATATTTTGAGGTCATTGTTGATAGAAATGTAATCTGATGGAAGACTAGCAGTATGACAAGTTATATGAAAAGTCATAAAGTCTCTGGTGCTCGCAAAAACTTAAATGTACCTAATGAAGCATGCCTTTCCATCAAAGCTGAGCTTTGTCATTTACCATGTAGATTTTATTTGTTAAATACAATTGCATATGTTGTTAATAAACACAGGGTATAGTTTAGTCTAGCCAATTAAACAGAGTCAACTTCCCTCCAGTGCCTGAATTACACAGAGACTATATGCAGCCATATGCATGTAATGAAGAGAGACAGACATACTGACCTAATTGAGCATGGCCCAGTGCCCCTTGGGGACCTGTGAATAGGCTGGATAGATTACACTTGATGATCTGCAATGTGAGGACTGTATCTGAGAAACAGAAAGAGAGAGGGGAGAGGTGAGGGAGGTTGAAAGAGAGAGAGAGAGAGAGAGAGAGAGAGAGAGAGAGAGAGAGAAAGGGGAGGGGGGGGGTCATTGCGTTTAAGTTTATTGGGTTGGCCACAGACAAAGACCAAGCTAGACTGATTCTCCAGCTAGGTGTGTCTTTCAATGGAATCCTGTTTCTGGTCCCCAGGAGGACATCACAAGAGCCTCTTGTTTACCTGTGTTCAGTCTGTCATCCTCCCCTGTAAAAAGCAGCCAGGTCACCCGTGATACAAGTCAGTATTCAACGTCCATCCGTGTTTGAGGACGTCAGTAGATGACATGGAAACTGGCCACTAGGGGACACAATGAGCACTGTTACCTTCAACTAGGTTTCAGTTTTGCAAGGGCGTTGTGGACAGGGAGGGCGGATGGGCGTAAACATCTAGCACTTGAGCCAAGGTTGCATGTTTGAATCAAGCGATAGAGTTGTTTTTGAGATTTTTGTTTTAAGCTTATCCCAAACCTTAACCCTTACCTTAAAAATGAGGAGTTCATGCCTAAACTTAATAACCTTAACATTTAGAAAAATGATGTTTGGAACGACTTCGAAATTTGACCTTAGAGAAACATGGATGAACTTCTAATTATGACGTAAGACTGTGAGAGCTAGTTGGTAACAAGAGCTCTGCTCGACTGGAGGGTGAGGATTCCTCTGTAACAGCCAGACAACCAGCTCAGTATAAACACACATCTAATTTTCATTCACTGTTTTTTTAACTAACCTAATCCTTTTTTTTAAATTATGGGTTTATTCTATTGCTACAGTTTGATTAAACGTATTGTTTAATTGATGGAGAATTCCATGGAGTATGAAAACCCTTCAGTAGTTGATAACATCAAACACTAACACTCAGTAATCAATCATACTGGGCTATCCACTGCTTTAATATTGGCACATTGGCCATGTGCTGAGGCTGGATCGCTGGTCACATCTGTGTTCACAACCTTGTTAGCAGGACGTCCGGTTTGTCTGGTCCAGCTTTCCTACCCCCAACCCAGCTGACAGTGTCTGTTACAGCCTCTCTGTTTCCTTCCTATTGCTATTGTATGACTGCCCCGCTTGGTCACCAGGTACAGAGGTGGCATTATGTGTTAACTACGTAATGCCCCTAGTGAATAATTATCAAATTATAGTGTGACACTAACAGTTGATTTCAGATTAAATCTAGTTTCTATTATTGGCAAGTTGTCACGTCCTGACGTTAGTTCCTTTTTTATGTCTCTATTTTAGTTTGGTCAGGGCGTGAGTTGGGGTGGGCATTCTATGTTTTGTTCTGTGTGTTATATTTCTAGGTGTTTGGCCTAGTATGGTTCCCAATCAGAGGCAGCTGTCAATCTTTGTCTCTGATTGAGAACCATACTTAGGCAGCCTGTTTTCCCACTATGGGTTGTGGGTAGTTGTTTTCTGTGTCTTTGTTTTCACCATACAGAACTGCTTTGATTTTCATTTCTTTCCCTCACTTTGTTATTTTGTATTTTTCGTGTTCTGATCTAATAAATTTAACATGGACATGTACCACGCTGCATTTTGGTCCGATCCTTCCTACTCCTCATCAGACGAAGAAGAAGTTCGTTAGACAAGTCTTGTACGTCTTTGACTGTGAAACTGTTTTGTTTCAGTATTGACATTCATATCAAAGATAGCCAAATTAGCCATGTAGCCTATTCAAGGGATGAGTTATAGTTTGTTGGACACATTTAGGAAAACTGGCAAGAGAGGGCAAAAATATGTCATCCTGTTTATTCAAGTCTTGAATGGATGTGGTTTTGTTCTCCTCTGACTCAATACAACCCTGTCATACAGTCTAAATATCAGAAATTCAAAGAGCTCTTTATTGTATAAATGTTTGCTTGGAACTACTTCAAAGGTACTTGACTGAGTATCAATAATAATTCTAGTTGGGAAAGTTAATAGTATATTGTGTCTATTGGTGCTTTGATACTACAGGAAAATGTTAGGGCTTGGTTGTGAGAGAAGTTGGACCCTTACAGAAAAACCACATGCTTTCACACGTGTAGTTGTCACATGTTATTACATTAACTTCACATAAGATCACATGAAACATGTTTTTGGAACACTTCACGTTTTCACGTTCACATGTGTTTTTTTCCGTAAGGGTATACTGTGCTATTGTTAACCAACGTGATTGTGGATTGGGGTTCTAAGCTAACATGGACTTGTTTTAACGTGGTCATACCAATGATTATTTAGCTTTTTATTTAAAGAAGTATTGAATGGAACACTCAATTTGGCATTACTGCTATTAGCCAATGGCTGGCCCTCGCTTCATATTCGTTGCCAAACCCACTGGCTCCAGGTCATCTATAAGTCCTTGCTACTTAAAGGCCCGCCTTATCTCAGCTCACTGGTCACCATAGCAGCACCCACCCGTAGCACGCGCTCCAGCAGGTATATTTCACTGGTCACCCCCAAAGCCAATTCCTCCTTCGGCCACCTTTCCTTCCAGTTCTCTGCTGCCAATGACTGGAACAAACTGCAAAAATCACTGAAGCTGGAGACTCATATCTCCCTCACTAGCTTTAAGCACCAGCTGTCAGAGCAGCTCACCGTTCACTGCACCTGTAAATAGCCCATCCAACTACCTCATCCCCATACTGTTATTTAATGTATTTATTTTGCTCCTTTGCACCCCAGTATTTCTACTTGCACACTCATATTCTGCACATCCATCACTCCAGTGTTTAATTGCTATATTGTAATTATTTTGCCACTATGGCCTATTTATTGCCTTAACTCCCTTGTCCTACCTCATTTGCACACATTGTATATAGACTTTCTCTATTGTATTATTGACTGTATGTTTGTTTATTCCATGTGCAACTTTGTTTTGTTGTTTGTGTCGCACTGCTTTGCTTTAACTTGGCCAGGTCGCAGTAAAGGAAGGAACTTGAAGCTCTCAACCCGCTCCACTACAGCCCAGTCAATGTGAATGGGGGTGTGCTCGACCCTCCTTTTCCTGTAGTCCATGATCAAATCCTTTGTCTTGCTCACGTTGAGGGAGAGGTTTGTGTCCTTGCACCACACTGCCAGGTCTCTGACCTCCTCTCTATAGGCTGTCTCATTGTTGTTGGTGATCAGACCTACCACCATTGTGTCGTTGGAAAACTTAATGATGGTGTTGTAGTCGTGCGTGGCCACGCAGTCGTTTATGAACAGGGAGTACAGGAGGAGACTAAGCACCCACCTCTGAGGGTCCCCCGTGTTGAGGATCAGTGTGGAAGATGTGTTGTTGCCTACCCTTACCACCTGGGGGTGGCCCGTAAGGAAGTCTAGGATCCAGTTGCAGAGGGAGGTGTTCAGTTCCAGTGTCCTTAGCTTAGTGATGAGCTTTATGGGCACTATGGTGTTGAACACTGAGCTGTAGTCAACAAACAGCATTCTCACGTAGGTGTTCCTTTTGTCCAGGTGGGAAAGGGCATCTGGTCAGTATGCAAATTGTAGTGAGTCTAGGGTTTCTGACATGATGGTATTTATGTGAGCCATGACCAGCCTTTCAAAGCACTTCATGGCTACAGACGTGAGTGCTAAGGGGCATTAGTCATTTAGGCTGGTAACCTTGGCATTCTTGGCACAGGGGCTATGGTGGTCTGCTTGAAACATGTATCGTAGGTTTTACAGACTTGATCAGGGAATGGTTGAACATGTCAGTGAAGACACTTGCCAGTTGGTCGTGGTAATCCGCCCTGCGGCTTTGTTAATATTGACCTGTTTAAAGGTCTTACTCACTTCGGCTACAGAGAGTGTTATGACACTGTTGTCCGGAACAGCTGGTGCTCTCAGGTATGGTTCAGTCTTCCATACCTCAAAGTGAGCATAGAAGGCATTTAGCTTGTCTGTTAAACTCGTGTCAGTGGGCAGCTCGTGGCTGGGTATCCATTTGTAATCCGTAATAGTTTGCAAGCCTTGCCACATCCGATGAGTGTCAGAGCCGGTGTAGTAGGATTCAATCTTAGTGTCATGTATTGTCATGTTGTGTCTTGTTCCTGTTCTTTCTCTTCACCCTGTCTCCCTCTGCTGGTCGTATTAGGTTACCTTTTCTCCCCCTCTTTCCCCCAGCTGTTCCTTGTCTTCTCTAACTACCTCGTTCACCCCTTTTCCCACCTGTTCCCTTTTTCCCTCTGATTAGGTCTCTATATCTCTCTCTGTTCCTGCTCCTGTCTTTGTCGGATTCTCGTTTGTGTTTCTCATGCCTGAACCAGACTATCGTCGTGTTTGCTGCAACCTTGTCCTGTCCTGTCGGAATCTGCCTGTTCATCTAACCTTGTCCTGTCCTGTCGGAATCTGCCTGTCCATCTGAGCCTACGTGTGTTTCGTCATTAAAGAAACTCTGTTTTGTTAATTCGCTTTTGGGTCCTCATTCACGCTCCTGACACTTAGTCCTGTATTGATGCTTTGCCTGTTTGATGGTTTGTCAGAGGGTATAGCGGCATTTCTTATAAGCGTCCGGATTAGTTTCCCGCTCCTTGAAAGCAGTAACTCTAGCCTTTATCTCTGTGCAGATGTTGCCTGTAACCCATGGCTTCTGGTTGGGAAATGTACTTAAATTGTGGGGACGATGTCGTTGATGCACTTATGGATGAAGTCCGTAACTGATGTGGTATACTCCTCAATGCCATTGGATGAATACCGGAACATATCCACTGGTACTTCCTGCTTGAGTTTTTGCTTGTAAATTTATTTAGGAAGATCGAATTATGGTCAGATTTGACATATGGAAGGCGAGGGACGTGTGTTAAACGTGTGTTTAGTAAAGGTGGTCTAGAGTTATTTTTTCAGAGTTTTTTCTCAAGTGATTGTACGTTCGCCGGTAGGACGGATGGTAAAGGCATATTATCCACTCGCCTACAAATTCTCACCAAGCACCTGAATCGCGGCCCTTATATCTGGGTCTCCTCTTAATGTGAATGACAGGGATTTGGGCCTGGTCCGTGAGGAGCCGTAAAACTTAATCCAGTCCGTGGTGAGTAATCAAAGTTCTGATGTCCAGAAGCTCTTTGCGGTCATCAGAGACTGTGGCAGAAACATTATGTACAAAAAAAGTTACAAACAACAAAAAAAAGAAAAGAAAAACACACAGAATAGCACAATTGGTTACGAGCCTGTAAAATGGCAACTATCCCATTCGGCTCTATTATCAGACGTCAGACTGATACTTTGACATTCGCCGGTACCAATTTCTCTAACCACACAGACTACGTAGATAACGTCTACACCAGGGGTCTCCAACATTTTCTAGCATGAGAGCTACTTAAAAAAAATGTTTTTAAATGTTGCGAGCTACTCATTTTTTTTCTAACTTTCAAATAGGCATATTCTTCTTCTCTTCTCCCCTACAACTAGTGTCCTTAGTGTGCAAGAGAAAATAGTGCACTGTGTTTTCTGTTTTATATTTTCCCAAATTATATTTTCTCCGTTATATTTTTCCTGGTTTCAGATTTTTATTCCATTTTTCACTCTCAAAATTACAATTGTTCATAGAGAAACAATGAAAGGATCAGGTTTCAGATAAGACCCAAGTGCAGACTGTGTTGAAGTGACAATGTTTATTGCAACAACTGGGGCAGGCAAACGACAAGTCAAGTCAGGCAGGGGTCGATAATCCAGAGTAGTGGGGCCAAGGTACAGGACTGCAGGCAGGCCCCGGGTCAGGTCAGGCAGAGGTCGATATTCCAGAGTAGGGGCAAAGGCGCAGGACGGCAGGCAGGCTCAGAGTCAGGACAGGCAAGGGTCAAAACCATGAAGGCGAGAAAAGAGAGACTGGGGAAAAGTTGACCTGACAAACAAGACAAACTGGCAACAGATTAACAGAGAACAGAGGTATAAACACACAGGGGATAATGGGGAAGATGGGCGACACCTGGAGGGGGGTGGAGAAGCACAAGGACAGGTGAAGCAGATCAGGGCGTGACAGAAACTGGAAGTTCTGAGTCCATGTCAATGGGTACCAAATGACTAAATCGCCTTCTAGTGGCCTCATGGGTGGACTGTTATTAATATTTGTCATAATTTCATAATCAATTAACATGATTTTAAAAAACCTGCCTGAAACATCCAGTGTTTTTATATTTCTGTCTTCTGTGATGTATATGAAGTGTAATATTGGGATGCAAACTCATAATTGAATACATTTCAACTCTTTATCTGACATGGTACAGGTGTCTTCTGTTTGTAAGACCATAACCATGTGTGTGAGGTGTATACTTCTGTTTCAAAGCAGGTTTGTTTAAGACTATCAAGATACACTCTGTGTTGACCCAGATTTAGCACACTGCAGTAAAAGATGACATCACATCAGAAGGCCATTTTACTAAAGTACTTTCCCTTTAGTTGCGCATCTAGCAAGTGAGGAATGTGCCTTCTAATGTACCGGTGTAGCGATGGTTCTGTACTGCTGCTGCTGCTCATTTCATGGCAAAGTTAACTTAACAAATAACAAAAAATAGATACACATGATATACTTACTACTCATGATATACTTCTGCCAGGTAAGCCATTAACATTTAAATGAGAAGGTGTTGGGGAAAGTATTTCTGTCAACCCACAAGATGGATATGACATCAACTGGCTACACACAGAGTGATAGAAAAGACAGATAGGGGCAGTATTACTGTAAATGAATTGGCAGATATTGTGTTAGGTTTGGCTTTTTGAGCCAATAGTGGCTAACCATGGGTGGCATAATGTCAATGTTGCGTTGATTAGATAGTAGCTGGGAGCTTGCGGGGTCTGATACTTGTCAAATTGCATGTACTTTCAGAATTGTTTGGCGATCTACTCATAGGTGGGCTGCGAGCTACTGGTAGACCCCTGATTTACACTCAGTTTACTGTGCTCTGCAATTCAGAAACGTCATCATGTCTGGAGACTTGAGATCTGATCATGTTTTGTTTTTCTTTTTTTAGATGACTTCAGTAGTTTAAAATGAGTGCAGACCAGGGAGGCACAGTTTAAAGTCACTACCTATTCTCTCTCTCTCTCTATATATATATATATCTCTCTATATATATCTCCCTCTCTATATATCTCTCTCTACCTCCCTCCCTCCCTCCCTCCCTCCCTCCCTCCCTCCCATTTTCCCAAATTAAGCAAATATGGAGGTATGGTCAAACCACAACATCTCTAATTTGTCTTCTACTCCTACTTGTTTATTTTCAGTTTTTCCTCACAGCATGTCGTGAATTGTCATTGACTTTTCACTGATGTGATATCCTACGGAGGTTTGAAAGAAAGCACAAGGAAAACACGTGATTAATAACCACTGACCGTACATATCCGCTCAATGTTTATACAGCACATGATACACACATGATACATTACATGCACAAACGCTCATATGTCAATTCAAATGCAAAACAACAACAACAACATGGGAGCTCCAAATGGAATGGAGCGGAATGTTGATGAGTGCGGAGGACAGCACTCTCTGCTTGAAACAAACGGCAGAGGAAAAGTGCAGAGTTCAGCGTTCACACATGGTTCTAGTTAGTGGTCCATGCAGTGGCCTCCCATTAAGTCCAATGTGGTTTGGAGGAGACTTTCATTTTTTTTCACAGTTTAAAAAAGGTTCTCTAAAGTTTCTCTCACCCCAGGAGGTTTACTTTGAGTCATTGTGTAGATTTGTATCGATAGATTTAGATAGAGTTCGCTGTGGTCAATGTATGTGGGAAGGATTTGGTTTCTCCTGCGTGTGGAATCGTCTCAATGCACAATCCCACTCTGGGGATTATAGATATATAGATCTGCATGTATGATAGGGAGAGAGAGATGGGGGAGGGCATGGTTATGGTGCCTAGATGTCTGGCGTTTCAAGTTCACTGGGGGAGAAAGAAAATCTGGGTGTTTTGCTCGCTTTTCCATGGTTCAATCCAAGGGGTCATTAAACAGCGAAAACAATTCACTAAGCATTTTTACACACACTTATATTCACTGAAAAGTTAAAACCAGAAGACAAATCTCAGCTGTTGAGAGATACCGATATGGCATTTGGTCATTGGTGCAGTTCTTATAAAAACTACAAACAAAACAACCTTCATTAACGATGTGCTATGTAATCTTCAGGTGAGAGGTGTTCACTGGTGCTATATAACAAGGGAAAACAAACAAGGCCTCTAGTTTGCAGCCTGTTAAATTGCTCCATCACAAGCTGATCACAGCTCTGGGTACAGTGTGTCCCAAGAGCCCGTTGACTTTGGCACCAGTTGAAAGTGCTGGCGTAATAGCACAAACTTATCTCCTGAGGGCAGGTGGCTAATTGTTGCCTTTCATGTCAAGCTTTGCAGCTGCAGTACTGCGGTAATTACATAGCGGAACATGACAGACATCATGCAGATGTTTTTGGGGGATAAGGCATTTGGGTTGAACATTAAAAATATAAAAAATAAAGAATATAAGATGTCTCGTGTAAAATAAAAATTCAACATTTTCAAAATAGAAAACACATTTGTATCTCATCTAATTTGGGCTTTGTAAAGAAAAACGACTTCCCACCGTTGACTGAAATACACAATATGAAACAATAATACTGATCATAAATATAACATGTACATGAGCTACAGCCTAAAGACATTAGTGGTGTGTTTCTCACACTTGCCTCTCCTTAAAGAGGATCTCGGCATATACCGTGCCTGTGCACGAGGCTTTGTTGTCCGGCAGAGGCCTGACCAGCTCCAGCTCTGCATAAGTCAGGCTTTCCTCTGCAATCTTCGGCTACAAGGGACAAGGAGAAAAGGAAGCGTGTGAAGACCAGACTATTATTCACATTGTGTCTATTACAATAGGATTCTGGACAAAATGACCTTGGGATAGTAGTCACATACACATACCAATAAAATAAAGTACAACTTAAAGTAAAACAACTCGAAGGAATGTTAGATTTTCTGGACAGCCCTCTACATAAATAATGTACCTGTTGCCTAACACGTTGTACGTAAGAAGCAGGAAACTTACTAAGACCACTTTCCTCGGCTGCGCCTTTAAAAGTTTGGGTTTTCGGATTTTGTCTGCAATGGGTGCTGTGGAGGAATGAAATGATCATTATGCAGAGAGGGAACACATTGTCTGTGTAACAAGAAACATGTTCCCCCCCCCCCCCCCAAACCAAAACCCAGAACCACAATTGTCTCCGTCCACAATGTTTACAAGCCTCTCCTGTCATTGATTAGTGATGGAAGCAGACATCAAAGCAGAGTTGAACATACATACAATGCTTTACGTATAGGCATTCAGACTACTACGAGATGACCTGAACTGCTTGGGAGACAGACGACTCTGCCAAACCTATTCATCTCAAGGGTGAAACAAAATATTATCATCGGGAACAAATGCTACCTAGAATCTGCTGTCTTGCATAATACGTTGACCGTAAACAGTGCACTATTTCTGGAAACAGACTGAGATCTTGCTTCGCTCTTTGGCCAGTTTCTCTGTGCCAGCACATACAGTACAGTATAGTGTAGAACCATATATAGACTCAAAAAAAGGTACAGCGTGATGGTAGCAAGTAGAAGCAATATCAGGAATCTAATATCAGGAATCAGACACAGTGTTAAGTAAACTCCTCTATGATGGTCACTTTAACCCCATTCCTTCCCCCAGGCCACATACCCAACGGGATGGTATGAAGATAGGCTTCTACGTTCCTAAGAAAACATCCTTGCGTGTAAATATGGTACAAATGTGATGGGATGTCCTGTGCCAGAAAGGCTGTCCGTTTTACCTTTAGCTGGTATCTCTGGTGGTATCTCGGACTGCTCTTTGCTACGTTTCCTCCTGTACCTCCTCTGCTTTTTGGGCAGGGCAGGAGACACACTGACTAGACTGGTCACCGTCTCCCCTGAACTGCAGACAGAGATTTTGATAGCAGAATTAGGCCAGATCAGATTCTGTGTGTAGGCTACCATACTATCTACAGTAAATCTCACATTGTATTTGGATTGTAAAGAAGCCTACCTGTTCTGAGGGCTCTTGACCAAATGGTAGCTGTCTGTAAGACAATGAGACGAAACGTTGGCGCATGATGGGGAAACACATCCTGCCGTGTCGTCAAAAAACAAGAGTTTGGCTTGCCTTGTCCATTCACTTTAAATGATCTGTCAATGCGGCCAGGACTAGTTATTTCATGGTGTGTTTACTTACCTTTTAACCTCTTCCTCTGGACATATTGGCAGGTCACCACCACGGTGAACATGCACATGCACACCAGTCCCACAGAGCAGATCAGCGCAGCGCACAGGTACATGTCTGGAACACACAAAACCAACCAGATGAGTCATCCTTCAAGTCAGAAGACGTGCTACCCTGAAGACCCGTGTTTCTGTTGTTAGTCACATGTTTTGACATACCCTTAAAATATCCATGTCCACCCATTTAGGCATGCTTCTTGTGGTTGTGCTATTTTAGTACAAGAACAATGCAGAGCACCAGAGTCATGTTCTTACCTTCAAACAGACTCCACAGACTCTCCTTGGCCTTGGTCACTGGTAGGACATGTACTGGAAGGAAACAAGAGAACGTCCATAGTAATCAGTGAGGCTACCGTTCCACCTGATTATACAGTGTACACAGTTTAAAAACCTCTAATTGTAGGCGGGTTGGCGTAGGATGACAGTATCGATGTTGTCCTCTCCTCCAGATTCACTTCTTGAATCACTGGCTCGTGGTAGCTAACACCCACCAAGCCATCCTGAAATACCCCAAACCGCAAGCAGCTGACGACAGCCAGGCTAGCCTCTCCCACCCACAGCAGCCATACTTATCTTAGCTAGCCGCCAGAGCTAGTGGGCTGAAGCCCGGCTGAGTGTCTGCCTGTCCAGAGGGCTTACCTCTAGAGCATTTACCTCAACGCTAAACCACCAGCACTTGCTTTAGACTGGGCTAACCATATGTATGTCCCACATTCAACTATTTGGAAACATTAGTCTGACATAGATGAGAGGAGGAGACTTGGCTCTGGATTTTCTCTTGTTGTGTTTGCCAAGTATGTACAGTACTTGCTGTAAATAAAGGTCACAAACTCTTTCAGCACGTTCCTGTATCATTCCAGGTAGAGCCACTGTTGGCCATGCATTTTTTGTTGTTGTTCAAAAATGAAGCGTACAGTGTTGTGGCGCAGAAGACTTCTTTGCCATGAATCAGACAGTGTGACTTGAATAGGACATTAAGCACTGTGCCAGGAGGCCAGCTGCACATGCTAGAATAACATAAAGCTGCAGCACTGCATGCAGCCAAAGAAGTGTCTTTAAAAATGTCATCCATTTATGGCTCTTTTTGAATGGCATTTGGAAACATTCAACCAAATTCACTTCGCTGTTCAATTGATTCCATTCACATGTGCTCCCCCTTTCTTTTTGAAAGGTCTTCTTGTATGTATCCCCACTTTGACAGCACAGAGCAACACATATTGAATGAATAGCATCCCTGAGACAGATTTGTATTCTGTTTAATAAGGGATAAATACTGTCTTCCGCAATCAATAGACAAATTCAATGGGTCACTTTGGGCTACTTCAGGGTATTAAGGAAATGTAGAGAGAAAAAAATAATAATAAGTGAATACTAGTACGGAGTGATAATCCATACAATCGTCATTACAAACACCTTCAAAACTTCCTTCACTTTCACGTCCTCTTTCTTCACTTCTCTTTGCCCTCCGTTCACCACCCTCTTTCTCACTGTGAGGCCCGTGAAAAAGTAATGGTGGCCTCAATTCTCGGAGCTCTGTTTTTACACTTGACCATATTAAACCCTGACCACGGAGGACCCAGAGTAATAGAGGACCCTGATGCTCCTACACTTCAACACAAACCACATCTGTTTCACCACATACATTTTTAAAAAGGCACAACATCTCCCAGCCCACGCACACGTTGTCCAAATATCTCAGGGTTTATAGGGGTTTACACCTGAAAGAGGCCTTACTTCATGCTGTTTTCAGTTTGTTTTCCCTAAACCATCAAACCCTATGACCTTTTGGGTTGTATACCATAGCCTACCATATTCCTGGATTTTGGGCAGAGTAGGATGTATGGCGTAAGACCAAAGGAATCGAGGCAGGTATTGAGCCAACGTGAAATCAATCAATCAGTGTGCTAGCTTAGCAGTATTAGCTTCCTCCCTCTCTGAGTACACCTCAGGGTAAACTGACCTACCCCACCTAAAACCTGGGGCCCCCTGCCTCGCCAACACATGTGACTGTCTGCTTGACAATATACAAACCGGTTGAGCTATAGAAAAGGATCCAATACGATATAGCACCATTGGCGACATTTCAAACTGGCCGTGGAGGGAGGTTATGGCGTGCTCTTATCTCTCTTATACCCTCACTACTACACAGTTGTCTATTCGACCAACAACTTTCGACAACATAGACGCTCTGACGTTGGGGAGCCTCATACTACAACTATCTCTTGTTCGATCACTCTCCAATTCACTCACTTCCTGCCACGATTGTATGTGTGTACAATACTTAGGGGAGGGAAACTCCTGGCAGTAGCCAAAGACAGTATCTGTTTGGTGGTGATGGTGCCGGTGTTCCCTTCCCTCTGGTGTTGCTCTAGTCTGTCTGCTCTGGCTCAGACTTGGCTATAACAGACAGTCAAATGTCACAGCCGGCACAAATTATTCCATGGAAAACGGAAAAAGCGGTTCAGCCTGAATTTACTCAAAGCACTGTAGTAATTGCTTAGAAAGTGAAATTGCATCTGCCTCGCTACTGTGCATGCTGCTTAGATCCTTTCACAGAATGTTATGTGCATCGAACTGGCCGAACTGAAGGGCAGACAGTGTCTTCAGAGACAAAAATATACTCCATCTTCTCGTTCCAGCATAACAAAGCCCTGCAACCACTAGCTGCCATGTAATTTATTGCTATGAATACTGCTTCTTCTCAAGCGTGTTCAAAACTGTTGAACTCCCTTCCACAATAAAAAAAAAAAAATACAGGACCTCTCATTACACATGACACAATCTCCTCCTTCTCCTGACTGATGAATCCTAGATTTGGTCAGTTGTCTGTTACTGCACACCGTGCTACACCGAAATCCATAGTTACCTCGGAGCTCGGTGGCGGCCGTGCAGTTCGTTGAAGCCTTCCATCGGCTCTGGTGCCTCTTGAACTCCTGCACCCGGCATATGTAGAGTCCTCGGTCCTCCGCTGAGATGTTCATAATGAGCAGGTCGAAAATCCTCCCCTGCTTGACCACTGTCAGTTTCAGCTTAGGCCAGGGGAAGCTCTTTGTATAGTTCCCATAGAACCTGGCCTTTCTCATGTTGACCTTGGCGATGAGGAGCTCTTCGTCGCTGGAAGAATGCTCGGGCCGGAAGGTCCATTTAACCACGGGCAGGCTGCTGGAGCGTCGTCTCTGGGACACCTGGCAGGTCAGGGTGATGTTCTCGCCCTCCTGGGCCACCGTGAAGGGGAACGGGGTGATGGTGGCATTGATGGCCTGGCACACTTCTGAAAGATATAGCACACGCATAAAGAATATGTATAAAGATATAGATGTGACATCAATACCCTTTTGAGCTGAACCCCGTAGGGTTTTGGTTGGTTCATTGTGTGCAAAGGGTATACGAGCCATCAAGAGCCTAGGCTGGTGTGTGAAGACCTTGAAGGAGTTGGAAGAAGAAATGTTGACCTAGATTCATAGATAATCCGTATCTGTTGTTCTGATTTTGATCAACAGTAAGATACACAGTATCTCTTTCCTTCCTTATGTCTGTGGGGGAGTCATGTGAAAGTGGTGCTTGACTTAAGTGCAAGTATATGTCCATTTTAAGAGGAAGAAATATTAAGGAACATACTTTAGGGCCTCATTTATTCCATGACAAAAGCAACATCTGTTTTTTTCAACCGAGAGTCATTTCATAATCCTAATTTTCCACTAGCAGTAAGCATATTTCTGTGACACTCAAAGCCATGAAAACACGATATAAAAAGTGAACTCTTCATTTCTAGACGAAAATGATATTTTGTTAGATATGTTTATTTAGCTAGAGTATTAAGCTGCATCTTATGAAAGAGTCACACAAACTCACAATAAATGGGTCAAAAGCAAACTACAAACCTTGCAATGTTCGTTTTCAACAAAAATAAGGGAAGCCACCAATTTCTCAGTTTACAGTTATTTTTCATCATTGCACAAAAATAAGGACTATATTACACTTGCAATTGTCCTGTCATAACAACTTATTATTTCACTGCCCACTGATTATTTCTATTCAAACGCATGTCATGTAGAATGTTTTTTTCAGAACACTCACTCATTTAATAAAAAGTCGACGAGCCCTTCAACAAATGTTTTTCCAGTTTTTTATGTCGTTACCGTAGTGCGTCTCTCTCTCTCTCTCTCTCTCTCTCTCTCTCTCTCTCTCACCATTTCAAAGTATTGCCAAATTTCATATCATGACATACTGACCTAAAATCACAATTTTCCTCTATAGCCCAGTCACTTAAATAGAAATATAAAGTTGCTTACCGGCAATGAACACTCTAGTAAGGAGAAGTATGACCACTGAAGAGATCTTCATTTTCCAGACCAGCAGGCTCCATAAAAGGCAGTTCAATGTTTCCCAAAGAACAGAGCCTCAGCTCAGGATCCCTCTTCCCTTTTCTTTTCTTTTTTACGCCATTTGTGTGTAATATGAAACAGGACTTTTTCTGTTTCTGCTTGGAATCCCTCCCCTCGCCCCTCCCTCTTTCACACTACGCCACCCCACTTTACTCCTCTGCTTAGCAGAATGTGGGAAATGGAATTTCCTGTGCAGGAGGAAGGAAGGAAGGAGGGAGTGTGTTGGGTGCTTTACTTTCGACGCAGACGTATCACACTTCCAGCTGTGGACTACAGCAGAGCAGACTACTCTGACCAGTTTTGACACACACACACACACACACACACACACACACACACACACACACACACACACACACACACACACACACACACACGCACACGCACAGAGAGACAGATAATGAAGGAGGATAGATCAGCGCTGTCTCTGTCTCTGTCTGTGTAACTGGAGCCCACAGAGAATCTTTGTGCAGGACTTTGTGAGGGCAGCTCTGTTTTGGAACATAGTCGACTCCTCTCTTAGGGAAAGGCTTTATAGACACACAAGAGTTTCGTCACACATTCACCCTTATTTAGATCAAACAGGACTGCATTCATGCATTCATCATAATAGTTTCTAATATTTGGACTCATATTCTATCCATGCTTGGATTGCTATTTCTTCATCCAATCATCTGAGTTGTGAGTTTGATAGAAAAGGCTGAGCTTGGCAGCATCCCCAGAAACTTTGCAAGTCTGAGAAGACACCAGAAGACACAGTTACTGTATATTCACTGCTAAAGCACGTCTATGAAGTATACTTATAAATGCATCTGACGTTTGTGTAGTATTCTCTGTTACACACACACTCTCTCTATTTTCACTAGGGGGGGGGGGGGGGGTTATAATTATTACAGTGGTTTCAGGCTCTCAGCAATTAAGTGTTCAAGTGTTCCTATAAATCTAAGTCTATGTCTGTTCAACGGAAGGCAGTTAGGTCTGAGACTGATGTGGTTGCAGGGTAATTAAAGTAAACCGGCATGTTAACAAGATCCTTCTTGCGCTCAGATGCGAGAGATGCATGGGGGGCTTTGGAGCGCAGAGAAGTGAGTTGTGGAGTGAGAGTTTAGGCAAGCTGCTTTGTTATGGAGTGATCAATACTGCCCCCTTGTGGGAAGTATATTGACAGACGTGTTGGCTGACATTGGCCCCGCCCACCTTGGGGGAAAACAACCTGTGGTTAGTGTAACAGTATAACTTTAGACCGTCCCCTCGCCCATACCCGGGCGCAAACCAGGGACCCTCTGCACACATCAACAACAGTCACCCACGAAGCATCGTTACCCATCGCTCCACAAAAGCCACGGCCCTTGCAGAGCAAGGGGAACCACTACTTCAAGGTCTCAGAGCAAGTGACGTCACTGATTGAAACGCTATTTAGCGCGCACCATCGCTAACTAGCTAGCCGTTTCACATCCGTTACACTAGCTTGGTTACCTGATTGGCTCACAGCAAAAACTTGACCTTTTTCAAACGTAATGGTACTTATTGTCTGTTTGTTTTAGTCAATTCCAAAACAAAATGTAAGAAAAGTACAACATACATGAAGAAGACTTTTCAACATTGCCTGCTCCCGAGTGTTCATACTAGAGTAGGGCTTCCCTAATGCCCCTTCAACCTGCCAGAAACGATCTGGACTAATGACCCCACCAAGTGGCCAGAAGTCTCATATACCCCAACATCTACTCTTACCTGATATATCCAGGCCTTATATAATTGTAGGCAGTGGCTGGGGAACAGATCTTTTCGATATCAGTCGTTTTCCATGACGGCGCTAACTACCGAGTGAGTGCTAACTAGCTCGCCAAGACCAACAACACCTCAAATGGACTATACAGCTACAAGTAGTGAGTGAAATAACATACAGACTATAATAAACAAGTAAAACGTCTTATCTGGGATTAAATGTTTTCTGCATAGACGTGTACTTGGACACCGGGTCCCACAATTTCCCACCCTCCTTACGCCTAGTAATAGCCTGAAGCTAGGCTTTATTTCCCTACTTGGGAGCATTGCAAACCGTAGATCGGGATTTTTTTTTACCTGGTTTGATGTACATTGTATGACACAGCAGATTTTCGCCATAGTTTTTAATATCTGTATATAACAAAAAATCTACAAAGTAGTTGGCTCTATTTCAATGGGGGTCAATGGGGAAGATGGTTTGGTTTCCCCAATTTGTGGGCGTGGTCAAGGGAATTTCTTCTTATGCCCTGAATATTGACTAGAGCAGGCCTGGGCAATTATTTTCCATGGAGGGCCACGTTAGAATATATTTTTGCCATCGTGGGCCAGAATCATATTACAGGAATATACATCATGTATATATATATATCTACTGTAAATCACATCCAGCTTTGATACTTATTTGACTTTTTTGACATGCACAGAAATAAACCACATCTATGTTCTCCTTTTGGTAGGTATTTTCATTATTAAACATGCAATGAACCACATGAGGGAAAAAGTACACTGTGTATTCAGCACCACGGACAGAACTCGTGTTAACGGGTATGCACAAGAACACAAGAAAGAGAGAGAGAGAGCTCAACATTACATTTAAACTACTCAATCAGTGTGAGGAGTGAAGTCTCTGTTGGGCATTGACTAGAGCAGTGAAGTCAGGTATAGTTTCTGACATCGCTATGTGCAGGATTGCTGAGAGGTGAGAGTCAGTAAGAGATGATCTGTGCCTTGACTTGTTATATTTCATCACTGAAAATGTCTGTTCACATACATAGGTTGACCCAAAACAGTACAAACATCTTCTGAGCTTGACTCCTACTCTTTGGAAAGTTGTGTTCATCGAGAGATGCATAGAACCTCGTCGGTGACATTGTTTTGAATAGTTCTCCAATCACTGCATCAGGCTGAAGATCGATAAGCTCAGGTTGCAGGTCAGTGGGAGCGTTATCCACATTGAAAGTGAAAGAAGAGGAAACCAACGGCATGTCATTTTCCAACACTTTGAAATCCTCAAAACGACGAAAACTCACAGTTCAAAGCACGCAGCAGCAGCGAACTTCTCCCGCTGGTCATCTGATAGGAAACAGACTAGTCGTTTCGGGAAGGTGGGTGAGACTGTTGGCATCTACTCGGCAGGTCAGGAAGAGTAATTTTCCCTTGAAGGCTTTGACAAGGCTATACATCTGATGTGCAAAAAGGCCCTTCCCTTGTAGTTTGGAATTCAATTCATTCATGAGGGCCCTGATGTCCACGGTGAAGACAAAATCAGTCAACCATTCTTTATCTTGCAGTTGAGGGAAATCCACATATGTTCCTCCTTTCATTTGCAAAAACACAGCAATCCCCCGACTTCAGGTTCCACACCCTTCTCAGTGAGACAAACTGCCTGTGGTTTAAAGATGTTGCTCTCATTCCCACTTTAGTAACAATATCCACAACTTGGCTCATTTTCAAAACACATTTCCAGAACACCTCCTGATGAATAATGCAATGCAGGAAAATAATTTTCTGATCTGGGTTCAGCTCAGCTACTTGATCTTGTATCCTTTTCAAAAGGCCAATGTTTTTTTCCTGTCAGGTTTGGGCACCCATCAGTGGTCACGCTGGAGAACTTTTCAAAACTCAGTCCCAGCTTTGCCACACACTTATTAGCCTCCGCCAATAAATCTTTCCCCGCGGTTGCACTGAAGCAGGCTCCTCTGTAATTTCAAAGTATGGGGTTAAACCTCGGGAGAATATCAACACGTGCATCACTGCTCTCATCCAGGGCCACGGGGAAATAGGTGAAATCCTTGACCTTGTATTTCAACACACTGGGTCAATGTTCGTCTTGACAGGGAAACATTTTCAAACAGCTCTTTCTTGTCTGGGCAAAGTATTGCTGCAGAGTCAATTAAAAATGATTTAATGAACTCGCCCCCGGGGCGAATGGCTTGCTATGTTTAGCAATTTTGTGGGACAGTACATAGCTAGCTCTCGCAATTCCGTCGTTTGCTGAATGCAGTTTTGTGAAAAGTCCTTGCTGCTTTTGCAACTGGGAAAGCAACTCTTTCGATGCACTTGCCTTCTGCTCAGAAGACATATCCCTATATTTCTCTGCCTGCGTCGTCTGGAAGTGCTGTCTTTGCACACTAAGCACACAGCGTTCCCTGATACGTCAATAAAGAAATATTTCGATGTCCACTCTTGCTGGAACACCCTACGCTCATGGTCTACTTTCCTTTTCTTTGACATTTTGAAAAACACATTTTTTAGCAAATTTCTAGCTAGCTACTATTTGTAACTGTGACGTGTGTGTGTGAGCCTGTCAGTCACTGTCTGTCCTCATGCAGATGTTATTTATTACATGCCTTCAAAATAAATGTCCCTCAAGCGGTGGGAGTTAAATCATTATACAAAGGCGAGTATTCATTGGACTTTTAATTTGAATAACAACTACGTTTTTTTATTTTTACCCTCGCAAATTCTTTATGTGATCTAAGCATGATTCCACGGGCCTTTGCCCAGGCCTGGACTACAGTATACTGTATAGCTATCCTTGACCACAGGCAGACCAAACACTAATGTCTAGACTCCACTTTCACATGTTTATAGACACTTCCAACTCACACATCATGCAATTGTTATTTACATTTCCATGCCCAAAACATTTCCATTTATCTTCAGAATTCTTTGGTATCCTTGTCACTTCATCCATCGCTTACTCTTCTTAAGTCCTTCATGTCCACAAAAGCAGTTCTATTAGCAAAGGGAACAAAACCATACATTGTAAGTTTAGTACAAATTTCTTGTATATCGATACCACAATCATGTCCGATTTTTTGTTGTTGTTACGACAACACCGAAGGACTACTTATTTCCAAGTAGTCTACTTACTGATGAGATGGGTTTTTTATGGATTCCTCTAAAAAAGATAGGAAAAAAAAGAGTACTTTTCAGTTTCACAAATATCATGAATTCATATTCATTGTAGAAACGTGGAAAAGTATACAGGTATGCTACTATGCTTGTGCACTTACCTGAAGCTTGGATATCAAGCATGTGTTTTTTTATAATGTAGAGCTTGCTGCCAATAAAGCATATGGCAAAGAAGAGCCCAATTCCTGCTCCAATCAAAGCATACGTAGCATCTAAGAAAACCAAACACAAAGAATAAGCCACCGACAGACAGCCTGTTGTGAAAGCAGCAATAGACAGTACATATCCAGTTCCCTGTTTTTGCTCAATAGGCCAGTTCACACGTGAGAACTGTTTGATGCAATCTGTTGCAATGTGTTTACTCGTTCCTCAGGCTGATGAAAAATAGGTCCAGTCATGTCCCCACCCACTGGGCACAGATGTCAATTCAACGTCTATTCCACGTGGTTTAATGTCATTGTGTTGAAATTACGTGGAAACAGCGCTGATTGAACCAGTGTGTGCCCAGTTGGCAGTCTCTGTCTGGATCTGTGTTGACTTGAAATATTGCAGTTGCATTAGTTAAGCTTGGAATGGAATTGCAAGGCCTTGGATTGTAATAAGTGTGTGGCTTGGTTGACATGTCCGTGTTCGAGCTGCATCAGTCACTTACAGAAGGAGCTTAAGTACATTTTCTCAACTGACAGTCTAGTGAAAGTCAAAGGACTCAATAGCGTTATAGCTATGAGGACTTTGAGGTAGCAACATATTTCATAACGACTTCCTTTTTTTACCTGGTTCATCATTGCTTTCCAGGTCATTTCCTCTCACATGTGTCAACATGCACTCTGAAACACAGGGATCATCTTTGTTATAGAACAAGTTAATGCACTTCTCTAATATCTGTCTTAGACGGTCACCACAACTTCCTGCAAGTATGAAACTGATCTTTGAAAATAGGACGCTCGTGTCGACAAGACAGATTAGACCAGTGAATTCGCGCCCGAGATGAAACAGAGCAGAGAAACGCTTGCACTGCATGCGTCTTTGTAGCTTGAACACGATGATGTCTGTAGTAGTAGGTAGCTTAGAAGGTTAGAAGTGTTGGTCCAGTAACCAACATGTCGCCGGTTCGACTCCCCAAGCCAACTAGGTGAAAAATGTGTTGACGTGCCCTTGAGCAAGGCACTTAACACTAATTACTCTGGATAAGAGTATCTGCTAAATTGCAATTAAGTAGTGGTGGCACTTAAAAGTTCAACTGTTATATTTAACTCCAATATTTGATCAAATTCTTAACACAAAAATAATGAATATATCTAATCAACCGCTAACTGCTTCAAGATCTCTCAACACACACTATACATAGAAAAGTATGTGGACACACCTTCAAATGAGTGGATTTGGCTTTCATCCACACCCGTTGCTGGCATGTGTATAACATCAAGAACACAGCCATGCAATCTCCATAGACAAACATTGGCATTAGAATGGCCTTACTGAAGAGCTCAGGGATGTCATAGGATGCCACCTTTCCAACAAGTCAGTTCGTAAAAAATTATGCTCTTCTAGAGCTGCCCCGGTCAGCTGTAAGTGCTGTTATTATGAAGTGGAAACATCTAGGAGCAACAACGGCTCAGCCGTGGAGTGGTAGGCTACACAAGCTCACAGAAAGGGACCACCGAGTGCTGAAGCGCATAGAACGTAAAAATCGTGTTTCCTCGGTTGCAACACTCACTACTGAGTTCCAAACTGCCTCTGGAAGCAACATCAGCACAATAACTGTACGTCGGGAGCTTCATGAAATGGGTTTCCGTGGCCGAGCAGCTGCTCACAAGCCTAAGATCACCCTGCGAAATGCCAAGCATCGGCTGGAGTGGTGTAAAGCTCTCTACCATTGGACTCTGGAACAGTGGAATTGCGTTCTCTGGAGTGATTAATCACGCTTCACCACCTAGCAGTCTGATGGACGAAACTGGGTTTGGCGGATTCCAGGAGCACGCTACCTGCCCGACTGCATAGTGCCAATTGTAAAGTTCGGTGGAGGAGGAATAATGGCCTGGGGCTGTTTTTCATGGTTCGGACTAGGCCCCTTAGTTCCAGTGAAGGGAAATGTATAAACAGAGCTCACATGTCTAATTTAGAGCCTTGTTGAGGCTGAATCTGTTGACAGCTTGTGATTGCCAGATAGAGTGAACAATAATGTGGCAACATGGGGCACATGACAATACCCCACCACCCAACACCAGACACACAGACCTAACGCTGTCACGGTCACACCACTAGCACTGGGAGACTGGATAGTCAATATTGCACACAGCAGACTCTCCTTGGTCACGTTCTATTGGCAGCCATGAGAGGACCAAGACCTCTGACATAACATGCTCACTGTAGCTGAGAGTAGTGGTACTTCACGCGCATGGAAAGTGCCTGTCGTAGATCGACCATTACCACAAGGCAACAAAGCCTTGTTTAAAAACACTCTCGGAGCTTGATCAGGCAATGCACGGCTCATGAATTATGGAAGGAAATCGCATTATGAAGATATTTGCTATCAATCTGAGAGTGGTGGTTAGTTGATTCTCTCTGCTCAAAAGACAAGTCAATGCAAGAAGTGTCTGTTGCAAATCAAACAGAACAACAACCAGGCTGTTTTAAAAGCACTCTCCAACCTTGATCATTTAGGCTAATTTACTCAAAAAATATTAAAGACACCTATATTAAAGTTATTTGCTATTAATAAATGATGCAAATACGGTTTTCCAGTTTTTGAATCATATCATTTTTTTCTTAATTTTAGAATATGTTTTTTCAGTGATTCAAAATACAATCTTACAGTATTGAAATATAAAGGAGTCATATACAGGACTCACCAATTGTAAAAACAAGTGTGATGACAGACAAACATCGACCGTTAGGAAGCATCTTCGTCTCAATTGTCTTTCTTTACCATTTTCTCTTGTTCATTCTGATAGCTGCTTGGAAGGCGCTGTCACACTGAAAAATAAGCATTTCCTGTATCTGGCTCAGAACGTGGTTGATGATGAGATGAGATAATACGCCTGCAGCTCAGCACATCTTTTCGCAACCAATTATAATCACTTGGACTAAGTATTTGAGTGTAAGCCGGTGTTTGAATGTCAGGATGTGGCGGTCTGTTTCTGTTTGTCTTTCTCTTTCCAAACAAGGCAAGGTGGGGTTTCAAGTTTCAAAGTTTATTCGCCACGAGCACTGGATTCAACAGGTTTAAAACAGTAGGGTAAAATTCTTACCCTGTGTAGTTGTTAGCAGTCTTATGGCCAGGGGATAGAAGCTGTTTCGGAGTCTGTTTGTCTGAGCCTTGATGCACTGGTACCTGCAGGACGGGAGCATGGAGAACAGCTCCCTTCTGGGTCTCCAAAACAAGCTCAAATCAACCCTCACCCTCTAGTTTTCCACATCAACCAGTTACGTGATTAAAACTGGGAAGTGGATTTCTGGGTCAAGCCTAACGCATTCATTTGAGTCAATGAACTGTTATCAGAGATCTACTAACCTAAGAACCTGCCAGTGCATCTCTGAAACCCAATTAGTTTCAGTAGCCTAAGCATGAGGCTTGACCCAGAGGTTCACTTAATTTATGCTTGATCATGGCAAGTTTGTTTTGAAATATGATGCTGCATATGATTATGAAAATACAGGAGATGATCTTGTTTGTAATTCTTGGCTAGCATGTAATGTGTGATGCAAGACCTTGACAGTGCTCCCAGCTGCTTGTTATGTAACAAAGCAGTCAATGCAGGGTCATAGATTCATGTTGGCCAACGGATCATCAAGTTACACCTTGACATCTGTTGTGAAATAACGTTGGTTCATACTGGTGTGGTACACAGGAGGTTGGTGGCACCTTAATTAGGGAAGACGGGCTCTTGGAAATGGCTGCAGCACAATGAGTGGAATGGTATCAAATACATCATGTGTTTGATCACATTTTGTTCGCTCTTGTCACGTTCTGACCATAGTTCTTTTGTGTTTTCTTTGTTTTAGTGTTGGTCAGGACGTGAGCTGAGTCAAGTCTTGCCATAGATTTTTAAGCAGATGTTAGTCAAAACTGTAACATTCGCCACGTCCTTTCAATGTAATTACGTTGAAACGACGTGGAATAGACAGACGTTCCTCTAGGATTTTGCCTGTGCTGAGCTCCTTCCCGTTTTTTTTTTTTAAATCCTGAAAACCTCCCCAGTCTTTGCCAACATCAAGCACACCCATACCGTGATGGCGCCACCACCATGCTTGAAAATAAGGAGGCAATTACTCAGTGATGTGTTGTGCAGTGCCTTGGACTGCAGATGTTAGGTTTTGTAGGTCTGGGGGACAGAGGAAGGCGTAGTCATTAAAAAATACAAAAATGATGTCACATGGAGTGAGTCCATGTAACTTATTATGTGATTTGTTAAACCACATTTTACTCCTGAACAAATTTAGGCTTGCCTAAGCAGCGGGGGTGAATACTTTGCCAACCTCTATAGTTTTGTTATTTAATTTCATTTGTAAACATTTGTATTATTTTCGTTTCACTTTGACATTATGGAGAATTTTGTGTAGATCAACGACAAGAAAAATCACAATTAAATGTATTTTAATCCCACGTTGTAACGCAACACAATGTGATACGTCCAAAGTAGGTGAATACTGTTGATACCCACTGTAGCTGATATGGTCTGTCATAAACACAAATTAGGCTGTTAGTAGGTTAGTTCATCACTAATTTATCTATCACATGCATAGGCCTAAAGAGTCTATTTTGAGCCGGAATGCCACCTGTTGCGCAGCAAGAGCGCACAGCTCATCAAACATCCCTATTACCCTATAAAAGGTCAGACGCAGCATCTGGGAGTCATAAAAAAACAAACACATCCTCTTCCTCGCTCAATGCAAGGAGGGTGGTGTGGTGAAATAACTAACTCATACTTTCAGAGAACCGGGGTTACGATGTTACGTATTTCTCTTATGGGATATACTGACTCCTTTTTTTGCCAGGCAAGCTTATCCTGACAACTGACTGCCCCGTGCGATTTATCACACAAATGGGCGCTGCCCCTCAGAAGATCTGAGGTCGTTGCAGTGAGAAGCCCAACTCGCTGCTGACCAAATATCTTGGATAGATTATGCCCTTAAATAAAGCCCAGGACGTAGCCATTCCTCTAGTGGAATGAACCTGTAGGCCAGCAGGAGACTGAAGACCCTTACTTGTTTAGGGCAAAGTGATAGCCCCCACTTTCCAGGAGAAGAGGCATTGTTCAGTGAGACCTTTACCAGTGTAAGGTTTTTCCCAGGCGAACAATTGAAAACATTATCTAAACCCTTTAGTCTTGTCCATTTAGATATGCAGAGTACGTATTGGACACAAACATATGCGACTGTTGATGTTCCCGGAGAGAAAAATGGTGGGGGATGAAAAGCTATCAGCTCAAGGGGAACTCACATCAAAGATGGCTTAATAACCTTAGGGATAATGGCAGGGTTAGGCCGCAATGATACCCCAACTGTGCACATGACGAGTGCAGTGAGAGTGAGTGAATGCCACTTACACACTTGGCGGAGGCCATTGCAAGTAATAGCGCTGTCTTAAATGAAAGCATCTTAAGATCCACCTGATCCAAGGGCTCAAAAGGCTTTTGGCATAGAGTATCCAAAACAACTGGTAAGGGCCATGACGGGGCAAGCTGTTTGGACACCGGACGCAAAAGAAGTACACCTTCATAAAACAGGCGACAAGGGGGTGTTTGCCGTGCTGTCGTGCTCCCAAAACCCACATGACAAGCCGAAATAGCTGCCAGATACACCTTAATAGTAGAAAAGGCCTTTCCTTTGTCTAATATTTCCTGTAGAAACAACAGGATTATCGGGACAGAGCACCGGAATTACACTGCCTGTGACTTAGTGCACCATTCCTCAAACACACATGATTTACAATCATAAATTGACCTGGTGGATGAGGCTCTAGCACTCTGAATATTCTAAATGACATTTTGGGGAATCCCCGCAGTGTACAAATTGAACCATTCACGGGCCAAGCCTAGAGTGCCAACCGTTCCGGGTGGGTGGCACAGTAGGTTAGGACCCAGAGGGAGGGTCCACGGTTGACTGCATAGTAGTAGAAGTGTTTCTCTGGCCAATGCGGCGCTATTAGTATGAGAGAGACCCTTCTCCTGCACCCTGGCTAGGGTGGGGGACATCAGGGCCAGTTGTGGGGATGCATAAAGGACGACTCGTGGCCAATAGTACGCCAACACGCCCACTCCCATTGTTGCATCCCAATCCCTCAGGGAAATAAACAGTGGACACAGTTAATTC
The DNA here is from genome assembly GCF_013265735.2 of Oncorhynchus mykiss. Classification (NCBI taxonomy): domain Eukaryota; kingdom Metazoa; phylum Chordata; class Actinopteri; order Salmoniformes; family Salmonidae; genus Oncorhynchus; species Oncorhynchus mykiss. The sequence continues at coordinate 14,874,859 of NC_048584.1, forward strand.
TCCATCGATGCATAAAGATCCACTGCTGGAATGCCGACGTGCATTCAAACCTGATTGGGTACCTCTGGGTGGAGCTTCCACTACCCATATAGAGGGTTTCCCCTGAAGAGTAAATCTAACCCCATATTCAGCACTCCCGGTACATGACTAGCTCTCAGTGACTGGGGATAAACACTGCTCTACACAATCAGTCTGTGTGCCAGTGTGTGTAAGTGAGGGAATCGCAGTCCGCCTTATCTGTTTATGTGAGCCACAACAGTGGTATTGTCTAAGCTGACTAGAACATGACGAGAAACAACTTTAATGCTAGGGACACTGCAAGCCTTTCACGGCTGTTCATGTGAGTAGAACGGAGATGGGGTTCCCACAGAGATGCGTCCGTTGTGACTACTTTTCTAGCTAAAACAGTGCCCATCTGGACACCCTGTGAGTGAAGTGCTACCATGCAATCTATGGAGATTTGTACACAATGATGTCTGTGACGTATTGGGCTCAGAGCTAGAGAAGAGACCCAGTGTTGGAACCCTCCCTCATGTTCAAGCGTCCTAATGAAATGACTACTAAAGCCGGTGCCATCAAACCTAGCAGCCGTAGGCATGTTTTTAAAGAGACCAGGTTCCCTCTGTGAAAACAGTGCTAGCCAATTCTGCAATGTTCTTAAATTCGTTCTACTGAGAGGCGAGCTTTGAATGATCCTGAATCTAAGGTTAGACCTAGGAAAGAGATTGTCTTCTTGGGAATCAGAACGCTCTTTACTGTGTTCATTCTGAAACCTAGAAATGTCAGGTGTTCCAAGAGCAGCTGACTGTTCTAAGACATCCTGTCTCAATTGAGCGCGCAGCAGCCAATTGTCTATTACTGGGGCTATGGCTGCCTCGGTACACTTCGTAAAAACCTGATTGACAGCGAGAGGCCGAAAGGGAAATAACGCCTTGAAAAGTGAATCTGAGAAATTTCCTGTTAGGAGGGTATATTGAGATGTGAAAGTAAGCGTTCCTCAGGTCGACGGATACGAACCAATCCCCTTGGTGCGTAACAGAGCAGTGTGTGTCAACATTCGTACTACAATCCACAATGTACTGCGCATGCGCGGCTGGCCCGCACCGGAAGAGTACTTATGTGGCCTATCACCACCAGAAGGAGTGGTAGCTTCCTCTGGTGGAGATATAGGGAGGTAGGTACCCTGTTTGTTTTGATTTTGTGAGAAACAACATGTCTGACTACACCTTTGGCCTGTAGCCTGGTTTTGCTTGTGGTATCATTTTTAATGTGAACTGACATTGTCTCTTCTCCTCTTTGGGCTGTACTCTGTGACCACTGACTTGGGTTCAGTACGCAGAAAAGAACACTGAGGTGCCTGGGAACCTGCATCCTGGAACAGGATTGGCGGAAGAGATAGAACGGCACTCGGAGGAGGCCGTTCTCGCCTCTCTGGCAATGGGGACACTGCTAGGCCAACAGTTTCTTCCTCCTTACCCCTTGGGTGGGGTTAGGGGCCAAATGGCTCCTTGGGACCATGGGTGGGAAGGGAGGCTTCTTAGACCAGGAGCCTTTAGGGTCTGAGGTTCTCTGCTGCATTGGGCTCGCAGCCTGGGGGCCTGGGCATTTTAAATGTTGAGAGGGGTCGACCTGCTGCAGCCTGGGCGAAGAGCTGGAGGGCTTCACCCTCCCTCTTCTTCTCCCCGCACTGTTTTGGCATCATCTCAACGGTGGGACCTAAAAGGCCTTTTGGGTCTACTGCAGCATCCAGGGTGTTCAGCTTCTCACTGTCAGACACTGTGGGAGATGCTTTTGTCGCCATAGCTGGGATGCTATGTTTTTAGCTGTCAGAAAATCTAGTGTGGTAGACTAGTCAGGTAGCTAGCGATTAGTGGGTTATCCTTGATGGTGGCAATCTGTGTTATGGCCGGATACCATTTCAGAAAAGACAGATTATAAAAGATAGCTTGTGTAGTTAGTAAAAAACGTTAATTTTCGAAGTTAAACCACAGAAGCTAGCTAGGGTGGTGGCTAGCTTGCTAAAGACTAGTCACTTTTTGGATACAGCTAGCTTGGTTGTGAAATGAGTTAGTCATGTCAAAGCTGTACCTGTTCCTCCCTCTAATAATATTTAAATATATCGATTAACAGCTTGCCCCGTCATGGGACTTGCCAGTTGTTTTGCATGCTCTATGCCAAAAGCCTTTTGATCACTTATGGTGAAGGAAAAGGACAATTGCCACAACGTACAGTTCAGAGAATAATGCCCTGCGAGTGAGTTGTAAGCTCACGTCCGCTGGTGTACAGCAATCTTTAAGTTATACCACAGATTCTCAATTGGAGTTTTGTTGTGGTGCCATATTCTTTACATGTTTTTTTTTATATATATTTTTGATATGTATATTTTTTTTCTTTTTGAATTTTACCCCTTTTTCTCCCCAATTTCGTGGTATCCAATTGTTTAGTAGCTACTATCTTGTCTCATCGCTACAACTCCCGTACGGGCTCGGGAGAGACGAAGGTTGAAAGTCATGCGTCCTCCGATACACAACCCAACCAAGCCGCACTGCTTCTTAACACAGTGCGCATCCAACCCGGAAGCCAGCCGCGTGTGTCGGAGGAAACACCAGTGCACCTGGCAACCTTGGTTAGCGCGCACTGTGCCCGGCTGGCGCTGCAGTACAGCGCCCTTAACCACTGCGCCACCCGGGAGGCCCCTTCTTTCCATTTTTTAATAATGGATTTAACGGTGCTCCGTGGGATGTTCAAAGTTTCTGATATTTTTTTATAACCTAACCCTGATCTGTACTCCTCCACAACCTTGTCCTTGACCAGTTTGGAGAGCTCCTTGGTATTCATGGTTCCTCTAGCTTGGTGGTGCCCCTTGCTTAGTGGTGTGGCAAACCCAGTCAGAACAAGTGTATATGTACTGAGATCATGTGACAGATCATGTGAATCTTAGATTGCACACAGGTAGACTTTATTTAACTAATTATGTGACTTCTGAAGGTAATTGGTTGCACCAGATCTTATTTAGGGTCTAGCAAAGGGGGAGAATACATATGCACGCACCACTTTTCCATTTTTTATTTATTAGAATTGTTTGAAACAAGTATTTTTTTTCATTTCACTTCACCAATTTGGACTATTTTGTGTATATTCATTACATGAAGTCCAAATAAAAATCAATTTAAATTACAGGTTGTAATGCAACAAAATAGGAAAAACGCCAAGGAGGATGAATACTTTTGCAAGGCACTGTACCCATCTGTACAAACATCGTTCTTTACTGCTAGGCAGGACACTAGTGATACGGGCCATACATTTCTATTTCTCCCTTAAGGCGACCTGACCTGACCTCAACCCCCCTCCATCACTACCATATGTAATCGCTTCCCTGCACTCAACATATACCAATCTTAGTTGCACACACTATATACCTTCCTCCTATAACCATTAACTTCTGGTGTAGACCCTCTAAACCTTAGCACTCTATCAGTGACATTAATAAGTATATTTCATATTCTCAAAACCCAACAATAGTAACCCAATAACATAACAGCCTTACCCAGGCTCCCTCTTAACCCTCCCCTTCCCTTCCCTTCCCTTCTCCGTGAGACTTGGAAGTCTGGCACTGGAGAGGCCGGGGTGCCAGGTTCATTACAAGGGCCCTTCAGGGTGCTCCAAAGAGAGCTTGGCCCTTCTCAGTGCTCAGATTATGGTTGGGTTTAATAGCTGGCAGCCATGTTCAAACTCCCCCAGCTTTGGCATGTAAAAACACAATCTACAGCTTCATTAAAAGCACTCGGCCTAGCCCATATCACCAGGCTCCTGATGATTATTTTGGAACTGCTGTGTACATTTTGTAGAGCCGCAGACATGTACAATGGCAGTGGTCGCTTTGTGCACCCAGCTGCCTAGCATGCCTTGGCACGGGCTCAGTGTACCCCCACTCCCCCTGCCAGCCAGCCAGCCAGCAACGCACACCAACCTCAACACTGGAGAGGTGTGGGAAATAAGGAGAGAAGACAACGTTAACACATGATCTCGGTCTTTGTAGGTTGTTAGCGGGTACAAGGGGGGATTTTGGAAGCCATGATTAATGAACAAACAGAGAGGCGTGCCGTGCATTGAATAAACATACGCTCTAGGGCACTGGTTCTCAATCCTGGTCCTAGGGAACAACGTGTGCACATTTTTGGTTTTGTCCCAGCACTACACAGCTAATTCAAATGATCAGGTGTGCAGTGCTAGGGCAAAAACAAAAATGTGCACCTCTTTGGGTCCCCAGGACCAGGATTTGGAACCACAGCTCTAGGGAGTAATTCCATAAGAAGTCATTATGTAATGTTTACAATCATGTTTCCCAGCCTATGATGGAGTCTTACAGAGCACAATTTTCAGCATACAAAATGTGGGCTTTATTTTGCTCATATAAATCCATGAATTACACTGAGATAGCAGACACTGCAACAGGCTACGTCAATACCTATTAAATGTTATTTTACCCATGTGAATCCTGGCTCCCATGTCCACATGCCACTTTATAGGCCATGGCCCTCCTAAACCATGGAGGTCAATGGGGCTTCCTCAAACTATGACTTTGTGTCAATGGCATAGTGTATGTACAGTATCTGTTGCATCTTCCAGGAATTATGATGGTCTCCGGTGTGAGTCGAGACCGAGACACATGCCACAGTATCACACTGGAGCCCTGTCTCACTGGAGCACTGTCTCCACTGCTCTACACACTCTTGTGAGACCGTATAATAAATTAGTTTGAGTTGAGCATGCATTTTAGTACCTTGATTCATGAAACAAATAAATGAATAAGGTATCATGGTTTCTATGAATTGTCACACCCTGATCTGTTTCACCTGTCATTGTGATTGTCTCCACCCCTCCCAGGTGTCACTCATTTCCCCCATTATCCCCTGTGTATTTATACCTGTGTTCTCTGTTTGTCTGTTGCCAGTTAGTTTTGTTTCGTTAAGCCTACCAGCGTTTTTCACTCTGTTCCTGTCTCTCGATTGTTCCTGTTTTCTAGTTTTCCCGGCTTTTACCTTTTCTGCTTTGTGGCCTCATGGTGGGGGTCCACATGTTGGCTGAACACCATGACCGGGCGTTGGACATTTGCTGGAACAATTCCGCGGATTGTCTGGGAGGCAGCCTAACATGGTGGTAACCCCACAGCCCCTCAGTAACTCAGCTGCTAGCAGCGCCATCTCATCGGTCACTCCACCTTCTAGGGAGCCCCGCTTACCTCCCCCAAACGCTTCAATGGTGATCTGAGCACCTGTCCGGCGTTTATAGCTCAGTGTGCCCTCGTCTTCGAGCTTCAGCCCTCCTCCTTTCCTATAGATTGCTCCAAGATAGCCTACCTCATCACTCTGATGTCCGGGAGGGCTCTCACCTGGGCGACTGCTGTATGGGAACAACAGCCAGCCATATGCGTTAGTCTGGAAGGGTTCGTGGGGGAGGTGAAGAAGGTTTCTGATGCCCCGTTCTCCGGGAGAGAAGCTGTCCCGAAGCTAATCCAGCTTCGGCAGAACTCCCGCAGGGTGGCGGACTATGCGGTAGATTTCGGCACGTTGGCAGCGGAGAGTGCTTGGAACCAGGAAGCGCTGTTCGATATGTTCCTGCAAGGCATCTCAGAGGAGGTCAAGGACGAGCTTGCTGCTCGGGAGTTACCTACGGATCTTGATTCCCTCATCGCATTTCCCATCCTCATCGATGGGCAATTACGGGAACGACAGAGGGGGAGGAAATTCGATTTTGCTCGCACGTCCAGGGATTCCACCTGGCCTCCGAGTCATCCCGGAAGTCCAAGACAGTCCCGTTGCCGAGAGAACCCGATGCTTCCCGATCTTCCCCGAGAGTCTCCGAAGACGGCCGAGTTACCTCTCCCTGAGCCTATGCAACTAGGCAGAGCTGGGTTGTCGCCAGTGGAACGGCAATACAGGATCAACAAGAAGAGTTGTATTGCGGACTCTCTATTGCTGACTCTTGGTCATTTTGTGTCCTCTTGTCCTTTAAAAAGACCAGGCTCACCGGTAGGAGCACTCTGGTGGGCCATATGGAAAACTTTTCTGCTTCCCTTGATTGCACCCCTTTTCATGCCATTCTGCTGTGGGGAAACCAGTCTAAATCTCTCTGGGGCCGATGAGAGCTTTTTGGACGCTACCCTGGCTTCCGAGCTGAACATCCCCACTCAGCCCCTCTCCATTCCCATGGATGGTAGAGCGCTGGACAGGCGCTCTATAGGCTGGGTCACTCCACCCCCATCAACCTACGGGTGTCAGGGAATCACAGCGAGACTTTTCAATTTCTGCTCATCAAGTGTCTTCAGATTCCCGTGGATTCTCCTGGCTCGAGCGACACAATCCCCTCATCAATTGGTCTACAGGTGCCATCAAGGGCTGGAGTCCGCTCTGCCATGCCCATTGTCTGAAGTCAGCGCATGGTTCTTCTTTGTTGAGAAAAAGGACAAGACCCTGTGCCTCGCTTCCCCCCTGTCTGCACTCACCTCTACCAAGGTTCCGTTCACGTGGGTCTCTGCCTGCTGTCTGGGTTATTCCGGGACCTCAAACACCACTTCACCACTCCTCCCATCTTGGTTCCCTCCGACCCTTCCCGTCAGTTCGACGTGGAGGCCGAATGCTTCGGATGTTGGAGTGGGGGCTGTCCTGTCCCAACATTCTGCCCTGGACCTTAAGCTGCATCCCTGCGCCTTCTTCTCCCACCGCCTCAATGCCACGGAGAGGAACTACGATGTGGAAAATCGAGAGCTTCTCGCTGTGAAGATGGCGTTGGAGGAATGGCTGGAAGGGGTGGAACAAAAACCTGGAGTTTCTCCACACCACCATGCGCCTCAACTCCAGGCAAGCGAGATGGGCCCTGCTGTTTTTCCTGTTGAACTTTTTCCTCTTTCACCGGCCGGGGTCCAAGAACGTCAAGCCGGATGCCCTGTCTCGCCTCTATAGCCACACGGTTACCACTGTAAGAATTATAAGAATTTCTAGCTTAAAGTATGCCTAGCAATGTAATAACCTTATTAATATAATGTAGCTGCCATAACACATATAACTCAACCTATTTTCATTTAGACTATGCACATACAAAGGAACAGAGCTGGCTTACTGCTGAGCACTGATAACAGTATCTCATGACAAACACCAGCTGCATGTACACTCCCAACCTTGAGAAACAGGAGCAGACAAGCACACACACATAATCTCCTTCTTAGCTGAACATTGTGTGACAAAGAACGGCACGACAAGACTCAGAGGGATGACGGACGGCCCAACAGGACCAATCCAAGAAGGCAACACCCCAACCCGGACCAACTAGAAGACCAGAACTTCTAGACTCAACCTACTTTCTGTACTGTATATAACATACATGCACTCTGTTATCGCTGCTTCTTTTCTGCTGGTTCCTTATGAGCTGAATGAAATGGGCCCGTATACGTTGTACCAGATATCTTTACTCATAATTAAACTGTCGCTTGTCATACAATTTACCACCTTGTCTGAATCGATCCTTGACCGGCTCACCCTCCTACATATCCCATTATCAACACTACCCCGAAGCCCGAGACCATCCTTCCCACCTCGTGTATGGTGACGGCACTCAGCTGGGGTATAGGGAAACAGGTCCGGAAGGTGCAGGCAGCGTTCCCAGTCGAACCTTGGGGGGGGGGGGGGGGGGGGGGGGAGCAGATAACCGGATGTTTGTGCCTGACTCTGTCCATTCCTCCAGGCTTGCCTGCCACCCGGACTCCCGTCAGACACTGCCCTTCCCGTGACAACGCTTTTGGTGACATACTATGGTTCCAGATGCTGCCTCGTTTGTCGCAGCCTGCATGGTCTGTGCTCAGAACAAGATTCTTCGGCAAGCTCCGACTGTTCTTCTGCAACCACTGCCTGTCCCTCACCGTCCCTGGTCCCACACATCCCTGGATTTCGTCATGGATCTCCCCCTGTCTGAGAGCAACACTGCCATGCTGACTGTGGTTGACTGGTTGACCACCCACACCTGGAGCCAGCAGCTTGTGTGGGTGGAATACACTCTTCCCTGCAACACACTTCCCTGCTCTGCCACTGGTCTATCGCGATTTGAGTGTTCCCTGGGTTATCAACCCACACTCTTCCCTGAGCAGGAAGAAGAGGTCTGCATTCCTTCTGCCCAGATGTTTGTCCCCTACTGTCGTCGTGCCTGGAGGAGAGCCCGGCCGGCCCTCCTCAAGACCCCCTCCAGGTATTGACGACAAGCGGATCACCATCGGACCCCGGTTCCTCGGTATCGTCTCAGCAGAAGGTACGGCTATCCACCTGTGACTCTCCCCATCGTTTCTCGGCCCGTTTCCCATCTCTAAAATGATTAGCCCCTCTGCTGTTTGTCTTCTGTTGCCCCGTACCCTTTGTATACACCCCACCTTTCATGTGTCCAGAGTTAAACCCACAGCCCTTTGTCTCCTGTTTTTGTCTCCGCCTCCTCCAGGTGTCGCCCATCTTCCCCATTATCCCCTGTGTATTTATACCTGTGTTCTCTGTTTGTCTGTTGCCATTTCGTTTTGTTTTGTAAATCCTACCAGAGTTTTTCCTTCTGCCCGTCTCTCGATTGTTCTTGTTTTTTAGTTTTTACCTTTTCTGCCTGGCCTGACCCTGAGTCCTGTACCTTTGCCCCACTTATCTGGATTACTGACCCCTGCCCTTGACCTGTATTTTGCCTGCCCCTGTTGGATTAATAAACTTTTGTTAATTTCGACGTTATCTGCATCTGGGTGTTACCTTGAAACGTGATATGGATAGTGCAGTTAGTTTGAAATTCAGATGTTTGTTTTGTTTGCCCTATTCAAACATATCTATTTTGATATAAAGTGTCTCTATAAAGGTAAGAAAAATGTGTTATATCCTCATACTTTCACTGGCCAGATCCAACTTGCATTATACATTAATGGTGGCCTGATTCCCAGCTTGTCATACACTCTTATAAGCAACGGTTCCAAAAGGGTTCTTCGGCTGTTCCCATAGGAGAACACTTTTTGGTTCCAGGCAGAACTCTTTTGGGTTCCATGTAGGGTTCTACATGGAACAAAAATGGTTCTACCTGGAACCAAAAAGGGTTCTTCAAAGGGTTCTACCATGGGGACAGCCAAATAACCATTTTAGGTTCTAGATACACTCTTACAACAAAAGGTGCTATGTATTTCACCTCAGAGGTGTTGGGTCTAAATGTGTGGGCTGTGTAATGATTCAGAACACTGTATATGAACCAGGGAGCCATGGGCCAACTGTATGAGTGCCGACTTGATGTATCCGAGAGGAACAGGCTAACAGGCTAGCTAACCCCAGGTGTGCTAGCAGCATCAGCGGACAGGAATGAGGGTCATTCCACCAGCCTCTTCACCTCGTCCACATACTGCCACACAGAAAAGCCAGAATTTACTGGGCTGCCATGACAATCTGTCAGTTAGTCATGTGCCTGCCTACATGGTCCCCAATGGCTGTGACTAATAGCCACTCAGCCAGCCAGCCCCCCACTGCTGCCCAGCACAGGCCCATGTGTGGATGTCCATCAGATAGGCTATGGGCCCTGCCTCCCTGCATGATTCCCTGCCTGACTAACTGCCACACTCCAGGGGAAAGCGGCCCGCCACTCCAAATTCCTATTATAGCGTTGGCTGGCTGCAGGGAGAAGGGCGACGGGAGGAACTGACACAAGAGACCGTTTGGATCTGGGTTGGAAGCTGGGTTGCTAGGTGGAGAGACCCCCCTGCTGACACCATGTGACCTTATTCTGGGTGAGTTGAGTGGCTGGCTACAGATAGTAATTGGGAAATGCACTCGGATTGCACTCTACTTTTAAATCCTTCCATGAGTGCTGATGGCGAAGTAAAATAATCTCTCCAAAACAATGTAAGGACTTCCAGTATATTCTTTCAAACCATTTAGGTTAAACTAAAATGCACATTTTATTGTCTAACATTTAGATAAAAGTCTGTGTCACTAGCTTGCAAACAGAAATGTCAAAGTCAAACATGTCTCCAATTTTCCTTTACATACTGCTTTTTCAAAGATACAATACTTCCCTGTCTCGATACTTCTGCAACAACCCTTTACTCTGTATCTGTCAAGTCAGCAAAGGGATTGAAGCCTCTTTTTCCAGACCCTATAATCACACTGGACCTTGCTTGCTGCCAGTAACAGGTGTTGACCTGACATTTGACTGATTAGTTGAGATATGGAAGGTGTGACATAACGAGAGACAGGCCTTTACTGTATGAAATACAATGTGACAAAAATAGACCTGCTTAAATAGAGCACATTGGTACAGTAAGGAGCGAATTCAACGAAAGAGAATATGGTAAATAGTACCTCGAAAAATGTCTTAATGACAGAAACAAAACGCAATAATCTTCATTGGAGTATTATAATCTAAATCTGTCTGCAGGATTTCAGCTTATACAGCAGCTTCAGTGACAAAGGCAGACCACACAGCTGATCCCAGACAGTAAACAAATCATGCACAGTGTGTGTTGGAAAACCAGTACTAACCCATCATTGTAATCAGATGCCATTTGCCTCTCATTCTACGCTTTAATGAGTGTGACACTTGTGTTGGTGATGCAATTAGCTATTTTTGATACCTTGTTTTGCATGGAGAGACCATGGGAGAGACAAGTGAGTCACAGGCCAAAAGATAGCCAGGCACTAAGCCTCAACCCCATGAGTTCACCAGGAGCTATAGACTGTCTCCACCACTCAACCCCTCACATGAATAGCCACTGTTAGTATTTGAAGATGTTTAAAGGCAAAGCTAGCAGGCTGCTATGGGCCCATGCTCCTAGTTACTAAAATTAGCCAATGAGCGTTTCCATTTCATGGGCCTGCTGCCACTCGACACCAACATGGTTACTCCAATATGTGGGGTAGCTAGCTGCTTCCTGTGTTACTGGTCAGTTTGGCCACACCGGTTTCTGCGTCTATTTCGGTACAGACACATTTCTGTGCTCAAATTTGAGTGTCCTTTGCCCCACTGCATTTACCACATGGATCTCAGGGCTTGAGTAAGTTCAAGGACTTCTCTTTGGCTATTTCTTTATTACAACAAAACTTTTTTCCTGCTTGTAAAGTTGTTGTTACTCAATGCCTATGTTTTTTTTTTAGCAGGGGCCGTGGATTCATCTCTCTACCCCAAACATGGAATACACAATCAAAAGGTAAACCAGCATTTTATCTTCATATGTGGTAATAACTGTCCAATGCATGGACATGTGAGGGGATATTTGGATCACACCGTCAGGATCCTTTTTTTATGTTTGGGGTGAAGAGCTCACAATGTGGACCTTCTACAGTAATACCTAAACATCACATATGTCACAGGTACATGACAAAAATAATGTCATCCTTTGCTGTCAATATTCAATACTTTTTATTTTTATGATATCATATGCATATTTCGTACCAGTAAAACGTTTGGACACACCTACTCATTCAAGGGTTTTTCTTTATTTTTTATATTTTCTATATTGTAGAATAATAGTGAAGACGTCACAACTATGAAATAACACATATGGAATCATGTAGTAACCAAAAAATGTTAAACAAATCAAAATATATTTTAGATTTTAGATTCTTCAAAAGAAGGCACCGTTTGCCTTGATAACAGCTTTGTACACTCTTGGCATTCTCTCAACCAGCTTCACCTGGAATGCATTTCCAGCAGTCTTGAAGGAGTTCCCAAATATGCTGAGCACGTTGGCTGATTTCCCTTCACTCTGCGGTCCAACCCATCCCAAACCATCTCAATTGGGTTGAGGTTGGGTGATTGTGGAGGCTAGGTCATCTGATGCAGCACTCAATCACTCTCCTTCTTGGTCAAATAGCCCTTTCACAGCCTAGAGTTGTGTTGAGTCATTGTCCTGTTGAAAAGCAAATCATAGTCCCACTAAGCCCAAATCAGATGGGATGGCATTTCGCAGCAGAATGCTGTGGTAGCCATGCTGGTTAAGTGTCCATAAGTCCTTATGTGTTATTTCATAGTTGTGATGTCTTCACTATTATTCTACAATGTACAAAATAGTAAAAAATAAAGAAAAACACTGTAATGAGTAGGTGTGTCCAAACTTTTAACTGGTATTGTGTGTGTGTGTGTGTATATATATATATATATATATATATATATATATATATATATATATATATATATATATGGTAAATACACTACCTTTCAAAAATTCTTGTCCATTAAAATTACATCAAATTGATCAGAAATACAGTATAGACATTGTTTATGTTGTAAATGACTACTGTAGCTGGAAACGGCAGATTTGTTATGGAATGGACTTGGACTTATGGACTTGTGAGATGTCTGTTTCTCAAACTAGACACTCTAATGTACTTTTCCTCTTGCCCAGTTGTGCACCGGGGCCTCCCACTTCTTTTTCTATTCTGGTTAGAGACACTTTGCGCTGTTCTGTGAAGGGAGTAGTACACAGCGTTGTACGAGATCTTCAGTTTCTTGGCAATATCTCGCATGGAATATCCTTAATTTCTCAGAACAAGAATAAACTGACGAGTTTCAGAAGAAAGGTCTTTGTTTCTGGCCATTTTGAGCCTGTAATTGAACCCACAAATGCTGACGCTCCAGATACTCAACAAGTCTAAAGAAGGCCAGTTTTATTACATCTCTAATCAGCACAACAGTTTTCAGCTGTGCTAACATAATTGCAAAAGGGTTTTCTAACGACCAATTAGCCTTTTAAAATGATAAACTTGGATTAGCTAACACAACATGCCATTGGAACACAGGAGTGATGATTGCTGATAATGGGCCTCTGTACACCTATGTAGATATTGCATAAAAAATCTGCTGTTTCCAGCAACAATAGTCATTTGCAACTTTAACAATGTCTACACTGTATTTCTGATCAATGTTTAATAGACAAAAAAACAGTGTGTGTATATATTTTTATATTTGGATCACACAGTCAGTGATCCAAATAGATATATCAATTTAATAAACCAACTAAAGTTTTTTTTAATGAAAGTCCAGATATTTTATGAGAGCTATGAGTCGGAACTTTTAAGACAATGTTTGTTATGTTGCTGGCAGTAATGTTACATTTACTGCTTATTACTGTACGCATAATGCATATTCCTGTACATTGACTGTGTATTACTGAATATTCACCTTGGGGTGTGATAGATAGCCTCTGTGCTGTAGTTCCTTCTCTGCTATTAATAAACCAACCAGATGCTGGGAAATCACCGTCTCTCTAACTGGTTTCAAATTATAAGCACTGGAAAATAGCTTCCTGCCAGCCAAATTCTTCTGAAAAGTGGATGCATTCTTTCACCTTAACTCATGAATAGTGGTCACAATGACTTAATACAGTATATTGTTTTATATTGAGGGCAAAGGACTGAAAATGCATGTGTGTGACCTTCGTTAAGTTGTAATGACTGTCCGCAGAGAGAGGCCTATAAATGGCTGGATAACCGTTATTGATCTTGGCATGATCTTTGAACTTGGACATGAATCTGAATCATGTCTCTTCTGTGCTTTTGAATGACGTTTTACTCAGGGTGTTTTATTGAATACAACTCTAAGGCTAATTCTATACATTCAGTACCCTCACTCTGTTTGTGTGTATATTTATCTCAATCAGCTGTAGCTAGTTTTAAGGAGTGTCCCAGTTTTTTGGGGTCTTTTAGTTTTTTAATTATATTATCTATTTTTTCTCCCTTTTCTCCCCAATTTCGTGGTATCCAATTGGTAGTTACAGTCTTTTCCCATTACTGCAACTCCCGTACGGACTCGGGAGAGGCAAAGGTCGAGAGCCGCGAGTCCTCCGAAACACGACCCAGCCATGCCGCACTGATTCTTGATTCCTGATTAACCTGGAAGCCAGCCGCACCAATGTGTCGGAGGAAACACCGTACACCTGGCGACCATGTCAGCGTGCATGCGCCCGGCCCGCCACCAAAGTCTTTATAGCGCTATGGGACAAGGACATCCCGGCCGGCCAAACCCTCCCCTAACCCGGATGACACTGGGACAATTGTGCGCCACCCCATGGGTCTCCCGGTCGCGGCCGACTTCGACAGAGCCTGGAGTCGAACCAGGACCTCTAGTGGCACCAGGTTCTCTTTAGACCAGTGCGCCACTCAGGAGGCCCCCCAGTTTTGTATTAACAGTGAAGTTGACCAATATGCCAATTGTTAAGCTCCCAGGTCAGAATATCGAAATGCGTTAATGAGCTATTCTAGGCACACACCCAGATAGCTAAACTAAGCTAAACAGCTGCTGCAAAGTGTACTGTGAATGATGTCTTGATTTAAGGGCATTGTCTGTGCCTGATGTAGACTTAGTCTCCATTTAAAATGTTTAAAGACCATTGTGGTGTGTGATTTCCTTATATATGCTTGACCATCAATCACAATATGAAAATATATAATAAGTAAAGTACTGTATGTCCATTGTAAAGGTCACCACATGTAACGTACTAATGCGAAAGCAACATGCTACCCACATGGTTGTATACAAACCAATGCTGATTTATAGGAATGGTGCAAACAACAACAGTGACTACAAATTGATGGCCTTCTCCGATAATAACACGTATATATACACACATATATATATATATATATAAAGACTAGCATGTAGATGTAATGACCGTCTGCAGAGAGAGGCCTATAAATGGCTGGATAACTGTTATTGAACTTGGCATGATTTTTGAACTTGGACATGAATCTGAATCATGTCTCTTCTGTGCTTTTGAATCAAGTTTTACTCATGGTGTTTTATTGAATACAACTCTAAGGCTAATTCTATACATTCAGTACCCTCACTCTGTTTGTGTTTATATTTATCTCTATCAGCTGTAGCTAGTTTTAAGGAGTGTCCCAGTTTTTTGGGGGTATTTTAGTTTTTGAATTATATTATATATTTTTTTATTCCTTTTCTCCCCAATTTCGTGGTATCCAATTGGTAGTTACAGTCTTGACCCTTCGCTGCAACTCCCGTACGGACTCGGGAGAGGCGAAGGTAGTCAGATACAGGGCAGTACAGGGCAGAATGGGCATTAGCTCCTATAAAATCCCAGTATTTATTCTCATGCTGTTCATAGCCATTGTCATGCCTGATGTTTAGTAAAGGGCCTAAAAACATATTCCTTTCCTTAAAATAGCCTGCGGTATGGTGTGTGTTTGGGGTGTACATAGCTACGAGATAGTTGAGTTCACACATGTCATATACACAAAGGTCAGAGCGAAATATGTGGTATGACAAACCATTTAAAGTGCTATCAAAATGGACACAGTCTTTGTACACCCCAAACACCCCAAACACTAGCCGTTAGGAAGAATTGCATAAAATAAATACCACAATGTCTAGCTAGTAATGTATTCAAATGATTAGGCTGATGAAATGTAAACTCTTCTCTATACAATCTGCGTAAAGCAATGACGTTATGAAGGTCCAGGGTTTCCTCTTTGATTGTGACACTGTATCTCTTTCCCAGGCAGATGGCGAGCTGACCAAACTGGGGACCATATAGACTCCACCATCTACAACCTACTGCAGAGGTGTGATTGGCGTCAACCATCAGCCTTCACCATGACCTGCGTGGAGAAGTGTCAACACGTGAGCCACCGGAGCACCATGCTCCACCACCGCTTCCCCAACGGCTTCACTGAGATCTTCATGGACGAGACGGACCGAGAGGTCAGCACGCTCACCGACCGCGCCTTCCGGAGCCTGTGTATCGGAGACGAGGCCGCCTACAACGATGAGTTCTCATACGGATACCCTTTCAGCTGTCACAAGCCCCTAGTGGAGGAGCCCCTGAAAAGGACTAAAGACACTGGTAAAAAGCACCAAATCAATGGTACCATTGGCACTCAACCCTGGAAGCAGCAGAAGAGCATGTCCAGTTTGACTCTCCTCAAGGCATTCAGTGCTATGGAGGAGAAATGTGAGGGCATGCTGATTAAAAACTGGGATTTTAAGGACACTAACGGAGACTCTTGGGATAAGTCGGCCCTCCTCAGCATCGAAAGGGAACTATCGGAATTCTCCTCCGATTATAACAACCTCATAGCCAAGAAATCAGGCAAGGGTGCAAAGTTCTCTAAGACAAAAAACTGCATATCCAACTTCAAGCTGCGGAAACTGCACATCAAAAACTGTTTCCTCCACAGCGAGTTCAGCCCATTCCAATCGTGGAGGGATTTTAACCACTCTCCGTTCGGCCAGGAAGACATCACCTCCATTCCCCATGTGGTGAACAACCTCCCTAAGTGGTATGACTCCCCTTTATACAAAGAGCTGACTGAGGCACATAGAATAGAGACTTTGCGTGCAGAGGAGATGGAGCAGCAGTGCCAGAAACCAGTTGAACCCCCTCCTCCTCCTCGTCATCCACCCAAGGTTCTGCCAAAACCCTCTGCCCCTGAGAAGAGGTGTGCATCAGACACCTCTTCCCAGGGTGAAACCAGCACCCCCTGGAGAAGAAACAGAGTGAGAGTCAAGAGTGCTGTGCCTGTCAACCAATCAGGACTACTTTGCACTCCCACTGAAACCCCCAAACTGGTGGAGGAGAGTAACATACCTTATAAAAAGAAAGTAAAGTCGATAAAGGTGAAAGAAGTGGAGGAGCCGTGCTCTTTGACCTCTACTCCATTCAGCATTTCTCAGCTGATGACACCCATAATACCATCCAGACAGGCCACAGACACCTCAGAGATCCTGTCAGCGGTGCTCTCGCCCTCTCTCCTTGATCTCACCCGCCTAGACTTAGAGCATGTGTCGCCAGTCAAATCAAGGTCGACCCCAGAGGTCATCAAACGAGAGAGCTACAAATCCATCGCGTCCAGTTTGTTGTTCAACCTCAAGGATAACAGGAAGAGGGTCAAGAGCAGGTACAGCCCGCCAAAGTTCAAAACCGAACAGGCGGATCGGCGTACTCTGTCTCCAAAGCTGCTGGAACAGAGACTACTCAAATATGCACAAGCTCCTTCTGACGTTACAGCTTCTGGCTTCAGTACACCTGCCATTCTAGCCTCTGGCTTCAGTACACCTGCCATTCTATTAGATGGACTGCCTATCTGTAGCCCTGATGTTTCGGAATCTAGCAATGCTGGTCTTAGGAAATATCTAGATTCTGATATATCAGACGATTACTTGATATCCAACTTATTGCAAACCAAAAGAGAGGCTGCGGCTAGCAGGAGCCCCGGGTCTCCCTTTTCACACCCAAAGGTGAACAAGAGCCCTCGGACTAAGAAACAAATGTACCCAACTCTGAACTTGTACAATAGTCTTGTAGAGCCAGAGATGAAACACTTCTCACCGTCAATGAATAAGGCTACTTTGTCCATTACCACACCAAACAAAGGGCTTTCTCCGAATATGTCGGACAACACAAAAGACCATCCTACTACACAAAAGGATGGGATTTCTCTGAATATATCAGAAAAGCCAGTGAAAGAGATGTCGGAGCAAAAGGAGAAAGGTGTCGGTGGCCAGCCTGTACATACAAGTACGAATAGGGAAGCATTACCTACAGCACAAAACAAAGTGTTATCCCCAAATAGAACAGACAATGCGAAACAGCCAACAAAAGACACAGTGGAATTCAAGGAAAAACATAATGATGAACAGACTGCAAGTACAAGAGAAGCCATCACAGCAACTAGGGACACATTGACAACAGCTCAAAACGAAATGCTGCCCTCAAATAGAACGTACAACACCAATAGGTCAACAAAGGACATGATAGAGTTAAATGTCAAAGACAGTGTTGAAGAGGTTATGAGAGCCGGTATGGAAGCAATATTTACCACCCGAAACAAACTATTCTCTCCCAATAGAGCAGAAGCTGTTGAAGCGTTAACCAATAAGACCAACATTGTCAAAACAGAGGACCCTCAAGTGAAAGATGAAAAGGGAATTGTAGTGGATAGACATTTGTTTTATTCATTTTCAGTGCCAAGGCCAAGCTACAGACAGATAGAGCCACAGGCAACAGGTGACATTAATCCAATGGATAACATCCTCGCCAACGGATTAATAGAAAGTTCAGAAAAAGAGAAAGAACGTATGGTGGTAGAAAAAGAGAAGGAGCCTGTTAAAGAGCAAGGCAGGTTTAAGCATATATTTTCAGCGAGACAGAACAACTATATTAAAAGCCAAAGATATGCACTGATGGAGAATGGTGAGGAAGAGCAGGAGGAGGAAGATTTAGAACCTAAAACGGAGGTGAATAACAAGAAAGACATGGATAAGGAAGTACAGGATGCAGAGAGGTCAGTGCACAAAGAAATGAAAGATGGTGAAAATATAATAAGCGACTTACATGCACTTAAAGAGCTGGAGAAGGCCAGATTGGGTGGACGCCATAGCAAGGACGGTGAGAATTTGAAGCCCAAGCCAATGATAGATGGGGAGGCAAAAGCGAAAAACGATTTAATTTCAAGGGAGCTTAGGAACATCAAAAGGGGTATTCTTTCTATGCGAGGAAACACGTTCGCTAAAAAAGAGGCATTTGCGAATAAAGAGAAGGAGCAAGCTAGGCGTGATGTATTCTCAACGATAGACAACAACGTGGTTGTAAACAAATCTTTGATCAATGACAATTACGACAAGGCTAAAATGGCACTCGAGGAAATCATATCGGATAGAGCAGAGAAACGTAAAAATCAAGTATTTAGTAATAAAGAATGTGAAAACAATAGAGTCCCTGATGAGAACCCTGATGATAGTTATAATGTTAGAGTCCAAAAGAGTAGACCAGCTAGACAGGATTATATCAGGAAAGCAACAGAGGGGAAACAAAACGAGGTCAGAGGGAGGCTAGGGGATCTGAAGGATCATCATCAGATACAAGGAATTCTTTCCCAGACCGAGACAAAACTTGGCGAAAATCACAGATTTGGTGCCACAATCTACACTGAACAAAATAAACTGGCAACAAGATATATCAGGGAGGAGCAAGTGCAAGGAAACACAATCAATAATGTCAGTGACAAACAAAAACACAATATTAGATCCAGCAAATACCCAGCAGAGGAGAGTGATAGAACCGTAGCTAAACAACTATCAGTTGAAACAAGAGACGACACCTCGATAAACGATGAGGTCGTCACAGAGGAGAGTCAAGCAGACGCACCAGTTATCAAACCAAAGGTACCACCGAGGAGCAAGAAAGGGAGCATTAAAAAAGTGGACAGCTCAGAGAAGGAGAAAGAATGTGCAAATGTAATGGACATAATTGAGGAGGGCACAAAGAACAAGGACTTTTCAATTAGGGAGTGTAAAAATTATAATTTTCTACGAAAAGAGAACACACACGCAAGGGGCAAGGTCTCAAGTAAGGAGGCCCTCGATGCAAAGATAAAAGCTGATCAACAAACAGATGCACTTGAAACGGAGAAGACAGCTGAGCAAGAGAAGCGTTTTTTACAAAATAAACACCACGTTGGTCTGCCAGGAGAGTACTCAAAATATCCACATGAGGCAAATACCTGTTTTTCCCCCAGTGAAGAGAAGGAAAAAGAAATGAAGGCTCTATTAAATGAAAGGAAAACTAACACACTTCCTCGGACGAAACTCAAAGCAGAGAAAATACAACACAATATTGAACAACAGGAACAACTGTGTGTGAGAAGGAAGGCCCCTTTAAAACCAGACAAGGATCATTCAAAACCTTCAAACCAAGTAAACACCAGTACTGAGGATGAATCAATTATGAAAAAAGATAGCATGAAAAAGATTCAAGCAACTGATGAGTCTGACAAATCAGTTAGGGTTTGTGAAGATATTGTACATGTTGATGAAGTACTTGACCAAGATATTAGAGAAACATTAGTGTCCCCGTTGTCAAATGGCAGTAGTATAAATCCAGGTCAACAGAATCAAACCAGTATGTCCCCGAAGTCATCATATTTCTTTGTCGAAAATACATTGCAAAGAAACCTTGAAACTGACTCAAACATCTATCATTCTTTGGAGAATTTGACTGCAACATTTGAGGAGGTTGAGGAAGGAGTAAAGGATGGTCCAGAACGTGTGAGAGGGGATTTGGAGAGGAGGACAGAAGTGGAGTATTACTCTGTAAGTGATCATGAAAATGAGGACGTTGAAGACAAGCCAGTAGTCCGTCCCAGGCGAGACAGAGAAACATCCCTGAAGGAGGAAAATGGGCCGAGAGCCAGAGAGATGGACAAAAGAGGATGGTTCCACAGCCCGATGGACAACACAAACAATCAAATGCCAACATCTCAGCCCAACGTCTCTTCGCCCGTTCTGGGGAAACCGGCTCTATTCAAAGTGAAAGACAACATATTAAATGATCATGTCTCGCCTGTAACCAAGACAGTGAAACCGGTTCTGGACAAGACAAACCATGACCCATCGCAGCGTGCACCCTGGTCACCCAGGGAGAGCTTGAGTGGCTCTGAGAAAAGCGAGGAAGAGCATCTTGATCATCCAAAAACATCCATTGAAATGCAGTCACCCGATAATGCCGTCACCACACCAGACAAACACTTCAAACTCAAAGAGACGGCATCTCCCCACTCTTCACACTCACTGCTGTCTCCCTCAAAACTAACCCCCGAGCACAATCGGAAAGGCCAACGTGCGCCGTGGTCACCCAGGGAGAGCTTAAGTGGCTCTGAGAGGGGCGAGGAAGACCATCTTGAAATCCCTGAACTCCATGCTGCTACCATCACAACAGACAAACACCTCAAACCAAGAGAGACTGCATCTCACCACTCACCACTCACCCCACTGTCTCCCTCAAAACTGACCCCCGAAAACAGCCAAAGAGGCCAACAATACGGGTCTTTCCTCACAGTCACACAGGAATATAACAAACATTCAAGCCTAAGCCCATCATCAGAAGAAAGGACAAGCACAATGGATACAGCTGATGACACCCCAGAAGTTTACAAGGTGCCCAGCGAGAGGTCTGGTTCTGTCTGCCGCGCCAACGACACCCAAGGCCCCTGCAGACCCCCCGTGGTTCCTCCCAAGTCCGAGAAGGCCCTCTTCAAAGCCATGAAGCTGACCACCAGGAGGATCCAAAAGGAAGAGAAGGAAAGTCAACCGCAAAAGAGCAGTACTAAGAGCTGTAGTAGTAGAAGTGACAAAAACAAGAGGGATAAATCATCGGAGCAGAAAAGTAGTAGTAGTGATAGTAGTGAGAAACATCATACTAGAGGGAAGCAACATCAGGAGAGGACAGAACACAGCAGCCGTAGCAGTGAGAAGCACAGCCGTGGTGAATCAGAGCATCAAGGCCATAGTCGTGAAAAGCACAGGCACAATGAATCAGAGAGCCAGGCCCGTAACAGTGAGAAGCACCACGATGGTGTACCCGGAAATCAGAGCCATAGCAGTGAGAAGTCCTGGCAAGAAAGAACAGAGCCCAGCAGTCGTGGTAGTGAGGAACACAGGCATGGGGAATCGACGCGTCAAGAATGCAGCAGTGACAATCAGAGACATGTAGGATCTGAGCGTCAAAGCCGTAACCGTGACAAACAATGTTGTGGCAAATCAGAGTGCCATAGGAGTGAGAAACACAGCCGCGACAAGCCAGAACAGAGATTCCGTAGCAGTGACAGAGCTGTCAGTGAGCATAAAAGTCCAAACGGTGAGAGATCCATGACTGGGAGACAACAGCGCCTTAGAGCTCAGAGCATGGACAGACACATTGGTAATAAAGCAGAAGAGAGAATTCGTAGCAGTGAGACATCTCCTAGGGAAAGACCGGAGCCGAGGAGTCAGCGTATTGAGAAGTCCATTAGGGATGAGCTGTCTCAGAGGGGCCGGGCCCGCGAGAGATCCAACAGAGAAAAACTAGAACACAGAAACCACAGTGTTGATTCCTATGCCAGTGACGTTATAGACTTGACATCACCTCACCCTAATCTATCCCGCCAGTCAAGTTACACCAGCCAGTTCTCCCGTCAATCCAGCATCGAGCACCGTTATGCCTCCTTCCCAATGACCCAACGGAAGTTATTGCAGGACCCAGACTCTGGGCAGTACTTCGTAGTCGACATGCCCGTCCAGGTCAAGACGAAGACCTTCTTTGATCCAGAAACTGGGAATTACGTGCAGCTACCTATTCAACCTCCAGAAGGCCCCACCATGGAGGTGATGAACGCACCAATGGTGCTCTACCAAGGTTCCTTTGTCCCAGTGCCTGTCTCATCCATCCCATCACAGAAGTCCACTGTATACCCCTCACAGCTGGACCAGGAAGACTTTGAACGGATGCGGGAAAGGCAGCGATATAAACACAACGGCGAAGGCCATCCCTACCTAGAGCCAGTGTATGGCTCACAAGACCACATGCTAGGGGAGTTCTTAGGCACTGAGGACCTTTATGACTGTGTGAACTGATAGGGCTTTTATCAACTTCGCGAGAAAAGTTTAACAGTGTTGAAGTGGAGTGTTAATTTGCATTTGTGGTTAATACGAGCTACTGTAGAGTTAATATATAAATGGCATTTGGGAGTGTCTGACCACAGGGATTTATGTATGATTAAGATATGATTCATAAATGTTTTTTGATGGAAAATGACAGCATAAAGAAAAAGACATGGATGTTCTATGTACATAAGTATTTTCACACGTAGACAGGAAGTTTGGTTGTAAATCTTGAGAGGATTTCTATGAATATAATTGAAGTGGTGTTTCACCTCTTTTCATGACATTGTTGTAATGTTTTATTGATGTCAAGTTTTGCTTTTTGAGACTTTTTTTTTCCACAAAGCTGTTTGCCCTCACAAATAACACAATTTTGACAGATTTTTTCATTTTTATTTAAACAAAAAGGACACATTATGTTTTGATCTACGTTTCAGTAATCAATACCAATATCAATTTCGTTATTTTCACTCTAATGTATGCACTGTGTTTTGCATGCACAAGTTTTAATATTTCATGCAACTGAATATTGAAAGTCGCATATTCTGTTTCATACTTATATCATAAAATGTATGGTATTTACATGTATTGTAAGTGGCAATAATTGATCATTGTAACATGATTGGAAATACTTGGAGATACTTGGAAATATGTTTGGCAGTATTTTGGATTTAATGACTAGATAAAGCAGGGCTGCATTTTGTTTTTGTAAATCATTCCAATAAAAAAAAAAACTTCTGAAGAACTAGGGTTATCCTTTGTTGTAATTTCATAATCTTGATGTTGTAAAAATATATATAGTTTACATTTCAAAAAGTGATTTTTATCCATTTTAAAATGGCTTACCTTTTCATAGGTAGCAAGACTTGATGATCAGGCCTACACTGCACTTATTACACCGCATTGTAAATGCTTTTCCATTTTGTTTGGTTCATCTCAATTTATGGTGAGAGATATTTTACTGTGAATGCAAGATTGGCTTTTTAAATGTAAAACTCAGCCCTCTGGCGCCATCTAGTGTGTATTGTTCATTACATTGAAGATGGAAATCGCAAACCTAGTGAATGAAGTAGCAAACAAACAACAAGATGAAACCACATTTGTAGGCCTACACGATATAGTTACTAGGACATCAGTCTTTCATATGATCTTTCATATAGTTACATATCCATCCCATAACAGTGTTTCTTAATCCTGTTTTACATGTGTGTTTTTGGCTAGCACTCCACAGCTGATTCAAATTATTAACGCATCATCAAGTTGTTGTGATTTGAATCAAGGGTGTACAAAAATATAGCATCTTAATTTGAGCCAGTTTGCAACAGCGGGAAAAATAATCCTGCAGCAACAGGAAATGTGAATTATTATGTGGATTACAATGGACATTTTTGCAGGGGTTCATACATTTGTCAACCTCTAAAATCTATAAATTTTAAAGGAAAGTTATTCTGCGACAGGGTGATCAAATGAAAATCCTACATCGGTAGTGCTAAGGCAGAAACAAAAATGTGAGCCCATTGGGTCGCCCCCTCATTATGACAACCATGACACAAAAATATGTAGATAATGCATGTGCTTGAAAAGAAGGCCATCATTCGTAATATAGCAATAACCTCTAATTGTAAAAGGTTTATCTTTCAGGGCAATTATAAACCAACCGGACGCTTAATTTCAGCACCTTGGTCGGTGACACGGGGACTTCCATTAGGCTTACTGCCATTGTACGGCCTCAAGCCTTATCAAATATCAATACAAACATGTTCAATTGCAACAACCAACTTTTATTTCTTACAAAAACATACATTTATACATGAATCACTGGACATACTGTTAATATTTTCAATTCAACCAAGATTTCTGAAAGCTGTTCAAAACGAAACCATATCGTCATACTGTTTCAGAACCACGTTTTCCTCCTCATTGGAGAGCTTTGGAGCGTGCATGACAGACTGCACAGTCGCGTGATTCGTGGCACGGAAACTCTTTCCGAGTGGAAACGGACAGGAGCTCTTGCAGTAGTAAGCATTGTAACCCCGTGGAGAAACGATCCAGCCAGCCCAGCCGATTACCTCGAAGTCCACAAAGAGGGGGATCCGCTGGCATGACATGGGGCGGCTGCGGGGATAACTTGGTGCTACCTTCGGACTGTCAGGTGTTGTGGCCTGGCTGAAATGTCAAAATGTTAAATGTAAATGAGAAATAAATATATCAGTATTTTAATCATCTTTGACGGTTACAACAGCAAACTTCCACATTTCTCAGAATATAATTTGATAATTGACAGCCGAACAATATGGTTGTAGAAATGTCTGGGCTAAACGTTCTATGATGAACGAAGTCCAATTCATAGCAAAGAATCAGAGAAACATTTATTTTCAAAATGTAATTATCCCTGTTTGTTTCATTCAGACCTGCAAATAGTCATAGGCACATTATTACTTTAATCATCCCGCACACCAGATTATAAAACATGTAATGAACAAAATGAAAGACAGCTACAAAAGTTAACGTGGTCAAAAAGTCATTCCATTATGGTGCAAATGACTCCAAAACCTATAAAAGTCCGCCATTGCAGATTGTCTTCATAAATCCGTCAGACATGGACACCCACTGCATCAACTTGGAGAAGAGAACCGGACCTGAGGATTGGAGCTTCGAGGTCACACTGCCACCTGCAGTGGACCCAGTGCATCTTCAGAGACCCTTGCAAAGGGCCTTACTAAAGAGATCCAGAAGACAATTAAGGAACTGCTGGACTCCGGTGTGGCCACTGTCAACTGGCACAGCTCCAAATGTCCACGACATGAAGCTCACTCCAGAGACCCCTGGTGTACGTGGAACCGGCACCCCGCCCAGCTGACCATTCTATGTATTGCTGCGGCTGCCCTGTAACTAAGCGCCGACTCAGATGTACTACCAGACGGAGAGCTGGATGAGCTACACCGAGCAGGCTACGTCTAAGGACGAGGAGGGATAATGACTATTAATCTTTATTTTTTATATATATATATATATATATATATATATTGATGTGAGGTTGAAGGTCTGTAGGCCTTGCACATAGTGGGGTCCATAATGAAATAAATAAATAATACAAATACTGAGCTATATTTTATGCTAAAAAACACATGAAATAGTATTTTCTACTAAAACAATTGCTCAGAGAAAGAGATTTAAGACCTTAACAAATAATTTTAAAAATTGCAAAAAGATAGTGGTCAAAATGATTGACACTCCTGTATTCAATACTCCATAGCAACAAAAAAAAAGCTCTATTGTCACATACACTAGATAGATGCAGTGAAATGTGTTGTTTTCCAAGGTCAGCCACAGTAGTACGGTGACCCTGGAGCAAAGTATGGTTAAGTGCCTTGCTCAAGGGCACATCGACAGATTTTTCACCTTGTCACTTCGGGTATTCAAACTAGCCACCCAACGCTTTAATGACTAGGTTACCTGCCACCCACTCTTCACCAAGTACCAGGACATTTTAGCCAAAAACCTGGTTGCCTCTGCCAGGAGGCTGACACTTGTCCGCAAGTGGATCTTCCAGCAACACAATAACCCCAAGCATTAATGAAATTACACAAATAAACGGTTAATTGACCACAAAATAAACGTTACAATGGCCATCTCAGTCTCCGGACTTGAACCCCATTGGAAACCGGTGGTTTGAATAAAAAAAGAGCAGTCCATACCCGCAGACTAAGGATATCAAGGATCTGGAAATGATCTGCATGGGGGAATTTCCCTCCCAATGTGTTCTCCAATCTCATAAAACATTTTAGAAATAAGATCAGGGTTGTTATCCTCACAAAAGGAGGGTGCTTGAGTATTGGAAACAGGGGTGTCAATACTTTGACCTCTTTTTTCTTTGAGGAATTGTATTAGTATATAAGAATATAATTTCCCCCCTTTTTTTGGGGGGGGGGGGGGGGGGTGCATACAATATAGCTCAGTATTTGTATTATGTTGCTCATCTTTATCAAGGGTGTCAATAATTATGTACCCCACAGTTGTTCTGTGTCTGAATTTATATAAAAAATGTAATTCTGACCAGCTAGTTTACCTTGATTTAGTGATCGATTAGTGGTCGAGCATCTTCCATCGCCTGAGAATATAACTACTGTAGGTAGGCATTCTCCTCGGGTGATTCTCCCTGTCTCTCAGAAGACGGCAGGACTGACTCAATCCACTTACCCGATGGCAGTGTAATACCAACCTGAATTCCATTATTCTCCTCGCTGTTGCGAATCCTGCAAATCCACTTGGACACCTGTCATTGGGGAAACAAAATATGCGATTAAAATATTGAAAAAGTCGAGCTTAAATATGATTTGCTGAGATAAAACGTGACGCGATATTCTTACCGTTTGTGTGACGTTGAATACTTTCCAACCCTGAGTGTATAAGGGTAACAGTCTTGACGTGATTAGATTCCATCTCCAAAGTTTCGCTCTGCTGTCTAACACCTCATAGAGGTCTACCTGTGCGCAAAACATGCATTAGGCTAAACAGTACACTAATTACATCGAGTTTTTTCAACACGGTTAAAAGTCTATATTTCCAACTAACCTTGTAGAAATGGGGTCCATATGACTTCCCAAGGAAAAGTCGTTGTTTTTGCCTGAACCAGTGAAATTATACATATATCATTCTCTAATCTCTACCAAATGAGAATACATTTAAGAAATGACACCTTCCACCAACATGCATAAAAATATAATGAATTGTGTTAAAATAACAAGTCTGCAAGTTTTCGCCTTTAAGATAATTTAAGTATTTTTTTCTTCTTTATTTTCAAACATGCTTGGGCACAAAAGTAACATCAGCCGTGCGTAAGTATGCGTTTGTTGATAACGCACCTCTGTCCTCGAAGCTCCGCACCACATTGCCCTCTAATTTTTCCTGGTTCCCGGCATTCCACTGTTCCACTGCGTTGAACAAGTCCAGCATGATCCGGGGTGTCTTTTTATGAGGCATTGTAGAACTCTGAGGCAAATCCGAAGGATTTATCAATTCGTCCTATCTTCTTAGCCGACTTTATTATATCCAAACGGTTGTCTTTCCCAACAGTTTCGCTGGATTCTTCGTCTAATGATATAGTTAAACATGGCCACGGTTCTACGCTGTAATATGAGGACGAGACAGACGCATAAAGCTTGTAATATCATTCAAGCGATAGCCTACTGAGCCCGAATGGTTATGGGTCAGTGATTAAGCTATCACCGCTGTTGGTAGGCACTGTCCTGAGTGTGATGGACGATTGGAGCTCTATGAATGAATGTATAACGGATTTAAATACTGAAGCAGCACCCCCTCAAACAGACAATAATTTGACCAACAGATTGCAGGTTGGCCCAAATAAGAGGGTAATTTGACCTATTCGTCCGACCCAACCGCTTTCCCTTTTCACAAAAGATACATTATTAAATTGTTATGAAATCGAATGGAAATTTAAAACTAAACTTGATAAGACACGACGTGATAAGTAAATAACTAGGCCGGGGGATCTCTCACATTATACCTTAATTTTAAGATATTCTATGGTTTAGATTATTCACGCTGCGATTAGCAAAAAGACGAAATGAAGTCCTCGCATCGTGAATTTAGAAGACAGCTTTTTTTCTCAGTATGTTCTCGCTGATTTCTGTAGTGTGTTTTCAGTTATCTGTATGAGGCCAGTTGGCCCTCAAATGAACGAGAGTACACAAACCTATGACGCAAATGAAAACGGAGGTTTTACTTGTCCCTACGCCGGACTCTCCGTTTGGGCATTGTCTGTTGATTGACTCACAGGATGACGCACTAATGAATGGAGGTGTCACCAAATCCAATGATCTGTGTATACGCATTTTAAATTATTCGTGGATTGTCTTCAATCAAGGGTGATGAAGAAAACAAATTCTTAAAATCATCTCACCCATCAATGGGGCTTCCAGTTATAATGTATTTAATCAATTCAAAGTCATCTGCTACAAAATGATGATCCCCTCATTTGGAGGCAATTATTATCAGTCACGGGCCTTATTACGCACTTGGGCCCGCACCGTGGCCGTCCATGGGCAGATGATGTCTATGCGAATTTATTGAATTGGATGTATCAAACATTTCACCGTATGCATATTTTCCATTATGCATATCGATCATAATGCCGAAAAGCATATTTGCCAGACACCCACAACACGGGCATAAAAACGTTTAATAAACAGCAGTGAAAGTGGACAGTTGCACAGGGGACCCTGCACGTGTGTAATCGACAGCGCATGGTACATGGAACCCTCCTATGTGGCCAATAAACTTGAGTTTGTGGAACACCTGAAATGTTTTGATTGACCATGTGCCTATTACTGATCAACTTGAAGAGAAGCCATATGACGTGGATGGCATCTCATAGCACGTTATTTAGCATCGGATCGTATAATAGCGACCTTATCTCTGCCTTGGTTCTTGGTTGAATTGCCAGTAGTCTCATGTATGCAGTAGATGGCGCCATTGGCCAAAGCATAAATTGGTGCTTGTTACTTTGCATGAGCCTCTGACGTAATCATATTAGGGGATCCTTGTCACGGAGTGGGCAATAACTTAATAAAAATATTGCACATTTCCCTCATTAACCGATCTGTCAATTCATGATCATTCATGTTAATAACATAACACTTTATTATTGGAAATTAGCATATTTTAGCACATTTGGATAGCCTGCTTGTAGGAGAGATGAGATTGAAAATTGTACAACAGTTACAGACCTGCCTATGGCAAGGTCCAAGGTGAGGGTGTGGGCCTGTAACAGTCAGGAGTCTCCCACAGGGCTGCATGGTCTAACCCCCCAAAATAGGGGCACTGGGGCAGGGTGCTAGAGGCTACATCTGAGAGCACTACCCATGTGTTAATGACCTCCCCTGTCCCCTCTATGTTAAACACTTCTGTAGGCCAACCAAAAACACATGGAAATAATTGTAAAACTAATGTGAGTGCTGATGTTGTTCTATTAGATATGTGAGTAGAAAATACAATCGTTGCTAAAGTGGAAACATACCTTCACGGCATGGTGTTTTGTGTTCTTAGTGACTCCATTCTCTGTGACCTAAAAGTAAGTGCAGGACAGGGGTCTAGAGGTCAAACGGGGTTCAATGCGGCGAGAGAAGCCCATTAGGTTACAGAAGCTACAGACCCTTTTCCTCATTGCTCTTAGTCACAGTTTTCCCCTTTTGTTTGTCAAGTTGAGCAACTTTCCTTTGATTAGTCTCCCTCTTATCATATAAATGTCATTTATATGTTTATGAAGGTGTTTCCTATGAGTATAGACATACTGTATTTGTGACTGTGTAAAAAGGGTAATGTGAACTAACTCACTTTTGTACATGGTGCTGGTCCGTACAATTGACCTTATTTTAGCACCCAAAAAACGTAATACTTCCAGATCAACTGTAATGTCAATACCATTGTAAAGCACAATTTCTCCCCTTTCCAACAAAATCAATGATGAGACCCTTCATGATGCCCATCTCTGCATGATTCATGAAGGCAATAAGCTCCATCGGGTCTTTTTAAAAATGGCGGATGGGGAAGCAAAACCTAGTGATAGTGAGAAGGAGAGTTGTTGTATGGGGAAACGTCTTTTTTCACTCGATCTGTCCAACTTATCACCTTTAAAATGTAAATGAAACACTATAAAGAGTTTATATAATGTGTCATTACATACCTATTTGAAGGTTTGTGTCGAATTTTAATCCGATTTTTAGGGCGGTGCTAAAGTGATCTTCAGAAGTAAACAGCGGCTTTTGAGAGTCATGATAGCTTGCAGTGATGATGCAAAAAATGACTAGGTATCCCCCCCTTACCCTGTCCCTGTCCATTTCTTGTTTTTAAACGGTGAGAAAAGTGCTCCACCTGGTGGAGAGAGGCTGTAAGACAGAATTAGTTGCTTTATGCGTGCTGTACGTTATGCCATGGCACGTCACGATGTAACGTACAGGGTCGGAGGGGTCCGTTTTTTCCAATGCTATAGAGCCATTACCATGTCAATCAACGCTTGGATAGAAACGTAGTTCAGCCCCAGATCGAGGGAGATTAGCAGTGGTCTTGTATGTCTTCCATTTCCTAATAATTGCTCCCACAGTTGATTTCTTCAAACCAAGCTGCTTACCTATTGCAGATTCAGTCTTCCCAGCCTGGTGCAGGTCTACAATTTTGTTTCTGGTGTCCTTTGACAGCTCTTTGGTCTTGGCCATAGTGGAGTTTAGAATGTGACTGTTTGAGGTTGTGGACAGGTGTCTTTTATACTGATAACAAGTTCAAACAGGTGCCATTAATACAGGTAACGAGTGGAGGACAGGGGAGAATCTTAAAGAAGAAGTTACAGGTCTGTGAGAGCCAGAAATCTTGCTTGTTTGTAGGTGACCGAATACTTATTTGCCACCATAATTTGCAAATAAATTCATAAAAAATCCTACAATGTGATTTTCTGGATTTTTTTTCTCATATTGTCTGTCATAGTTGAAGTGTACCTATGATGAAAATTACAGGCCTCTCTCATCTTTTTAAGTGGGAGAACTTGCACAATTGGTGGCTGACTAAATTGTTTTTTGCCCCACTGTATATATTTGGACCCAGCCATTATACCAATGTGCCCCACAATCTAATTACATATTTAAAAATATACAAACTAGCACAATCCCATAATACACAATTATCATAATAAATTGTCTAGACCATACATTGGGTAAACACATTTTCATCATACATTTAGAGTACTCTTATCACACAAATTAGTTTCACATAGGCTTAATTTCAAACAAAACAGAGTGGGGCGCGCACCCGTTTTGGCCACAAATACTGGCACTCATCCGCGTGCGCTCCAGACACGGTGGAGTAGGCCTACAGGTCCAGCAGATACAGTATGTAATGAGATGACATGAGATAAAGGAAACCTCTCCCTGTTAAGTGTTTGGGAATGTTATTGAGCCTTTAAACACCTCATCCACTCGGATAATCAAAAAGGCAGATTCAAATGACATAGAATAGTAAAAGAAACAAATGTTTGCTCAACAAAATAAACTGGCAATGTTAGCAAGCTTAAAATGAAACAGGGCTGTAAATAATGTCTGGCATTTGGGAAAACGACAATGATCAATGCATAACGGGGGTGGAGTGACTAGACTTCAACTTGCATTCTCACCTCCAATCACCCAAATCAGTTCATTTGAATTTCAGAAAGTGGCCAAGCCCCAGGTAAACATCTCTATTGTCTATGATTTATGATTTATTTACATTCAGTACTACACCTCATCCCCACACCTCTGACTAATCAAAGTCAAGCACATGTAATTGCCCTGTTATGGTAACATGATAGGCTACTTGAGATGCCTCCAAAACCCCCTCTGCATTCCCCAAATATCAGCGCTAGCAGGGGTGCTGCTGTATTTTGGTGTACTGTGGGGGCTTTCTGGCATTCGGTAACCTCGTTTCACTGAGTGGGAAAGCATATCTCTGTCTTACCCCAGACATCATCCCTAATCCCAAAAAATGTCTAGTCCCCATTAATCTTGATTATATTGAGGAGGGAAAGGCAGGAACACGGTGTGTCTGAAAGCAGACAGAAGTGGAGAGGGGTTGTCGTTTTTTTACAGGGCTACCGAGACAGAGTTACTCTCTCCTCTCTCCTGTCTGTCTTTAGCAGCAGACTCTGGGACAGCCATGGGGATCAGCCTTGCCACCTAATACGGCTATATTTAAGACTGGGACCAGCCACTGACACTTTAATGAGATAGAGATTAGGAGTATTTATTATGTCTAAACAGCCTGGAAATGGAAAAGAGGGGAGACTGTGGAATGGTGGGTTAAGAGTGCGACAGTATGCACCTAGTATCTCCATTTCAGAAGAGCCCTGGAGTAACCCCTATAACCCTGTTAACCCTTGCCCACCTATACTAATCGAAGGGGACAAATGTGACTGTCAGAGAGTCTTCTAAAAATTTTGTGGCTGTCTCGTCTCCACCTCCCTGCACTGAATAGTTCCTCTGCTTTCGACAGACCATCTGCTTCAGTGGGTTAGAGTGGACCCACTGGTATCTCTGTGTCTGACCCACCTTTCAACACCTTGTACCTGGCACAGGAACAGCCCCCTCCCCCCCATATGCATGTAAATCTTAGTGGGGCAAACTCCCCCTGATTTTTTTTTACATGCATGCCAGCAAAGCCAGTACACAGTACAAAACAACACTAAATAATACATTAATTGCACTACAACGGTAACAAACAGCGCCCACAAACTATTAACCTGTTGAGTGTAGGGGGCAGTATTTTGATGTTTGGATGAATAACGTACCCAAATGAAACTGCCTATTTCTCAGGTCCCAGAATCTAGAATATGCATATAATTGTCAGATTAGGATGAAAACACTCTAAAGTTTCCAAAACTGTCAAAATATTGTCTGTGAGTATAACAGAACTGATATTGCAGGCGAAAACCTGAGGAAAATCCACCCGGAAGTGCTGTTTTTCCTGAAAGCTCTCTGTTCCATTGCCTGCCTTCGCTCCATTTAAAGGGATATCAACCAGATTCCTTTTCCTATGGCTTCCACATGTTGTGAACAGTCTTTAGACATAGTTTCAGATATTTATTTTGAAAAAATGAGCGAGAAAGATCACATCTCGTCATTGGATGGCTGGGTGCCAGCAGCATTTTGCATGCGCAACAGCTTTGAGCAGACATTTTCTCTCTCTCTCCTATTGAAGAAGCTACAGTCCGGTTGAAATATCATCGATTACATATTGTAAAAACAACCTGAGGATTGATTATAAAAAACTTTTGACATGTTTCTGTGAACTTTACGGATAGTATTTTGAATTTTCGTCTGCCTGGTCGTGACCGCTTGAGCCTGTGGATTTCTGAACATAACGCACCAACCAAATGGAGGTATTTTGGATATAAAAATAATCTTTATGGAACAAAATTAACATTTATTGTGTAACTGTGAGTCTCGTGAGTGCAAACATCCGAAGATCATCAAAGGTAAGCGATTAATTTGATTGCTTTTCTGACTTTCGTGGCCAGTCTACGTGGCTGCTAGCTGTTTGTAATGTTTTGTCTGCTGAGAGAGATGTCCTTACATAAACGCTTGGTATGCTTTCGCCGAAAAGCTTTATGAAATATGACACGCCAGGTGGATTAACAACAAGCTAAGCTGTGTTTTGCTATATTGTACTTGTGATTTCATGAAAATGTAATATTTTTGGTAATTTAATTTGAATTTGGCGCTCTGCAATTCAGCGGATGTTCAAGTTTTAAGACCTACATAAAGCTCCCAACAGCAGAACTATTTTCAGTGACTCCTTACCACTGCTACACCTGGTTATCAGCAGAGCCTTGTCTGGCAGCGACACAGTTCATTCAGCCTCATTTACTGCCTTTTAAAAAACATAGCTGATATGGCTGACTTGCTTAAACAAATGTGGTTTCTACTGACAATTGAGATGTACAAACTATTGCATAAGGGAACAATAAGTGTGTAAGAGGAAATTTCGATTAAATTAATGAGCGAGCTAAGATGGGCGTAGTCAATATAACTATTTGTTAAGCACGTTTGAAATGTACAGCAACAGAATTCAGAACATGGGCCGTTCTGACAGTGTTGTCCCTGTACACCAAGTCAGAACCGTAGGATAAATAAAGGGGCATGTAAGCAGGCAATGAAAGCTCTTACAATTTTCAATGATTACATTTCTCTAAAACAGGCTATAGACTACATGTGCACCACCAAGTCAAAACAGTAGGTTATTAGTTATTAGTTAAGTTATTAGAGGGAAAGGGACCAAATGATTAGGGTGAGGCACATGGGCCACTAACAGTTTAGTACACAACATACACTTAGTGTTACTTTCTTAGCTGCAGTATACATATACCCCTGGCATATTACATATTTTACAGTGCATTTTACAGTGCAAAGTATTCAGAGCCCTTCAATATTTCCACATTTTGTTACATTACAGACGTATTCTAAAATGGATTAAATTAAATCATCAATCTACACAGGATACCCAATATGACAAAGTGAAAACAGGTTTTTAAACAGAAATACCTTATTTACATAAGTATTCAGACCCTTTGCCATGAGATTCGAAATTGAGTTCAGGTGCATCCTGTTTCCATTGATCATCCTTGAGATATTTCTACAAATTGATTGGAGTCCACTTGTGGTAAATTCAATTGATTGGACATGATTTGGAAAGGCACACACACCTGTCTAAATAAGGTGCCACGGTTGAACACAGTGGCCTTCATCATTCTTAAACATAATATGTTTTGGAACCACCAGGACTCTTTCTAGAGCTGGATACCTAGCCAAACTGAGCACTCAGGGGAGAAGGGCCTTGGTCAGGGAGGTGACCAAGAACCCGATGGTCACACTGACAGAGCTCTAGAGTTCTTCTGTGGAGATGGGAGAACCTTCCAGAAGGATAACCATCTCTGTAGCACTCCACCAATCAGGCCTTTATGGTAGAGTGGCCAGACGGAAGCCACTCAGTAAAAGTCACATGACAGCATGCTTGGAGTTTGTCAAAAGGCACCTAAAGACCTAAGAAACAAGATTCTCTGGTCTGATGAAACCATGATTAAACTATTTGGCCTGAATGCCAAGCATCATGTCTGAAGGAAACCTACAGTGAAGTATGGTGGTGGCAGCATCATGCTGTGGGTTGTTTTTGAGCGGCAGGGACTGGGAGACTAGTCAGGATCAAGGGAAAGATGAACGGAGCAAAGTACAGAGAGAGTCTTGATGAAAACCTGCTTCAGAGCGCTCAGGACCTCAGACTGGGGCGCTGGTTCGCCTTCCAACAGGACAACGACCCTTAGCACACAGCCAATACAACGCAGGAGCGGCTTCGAGACAAGTCTCTGAATGTCCTTTAGTAGCCCAGCCAGATCCCGGACTTGAAGCCGATCGAACATCTGGAGAGACCTGAAAATAGCTGAGCAGCAATGCTCCCCATCCAACCTGACAGAGCTTGAGAGGATCTGCAGAGAACCCAAGAAGACTCAAGGCTGTAATCGCTGCAAAAGGTGCTTCAACAAAGTACTGAGTAAAGGGTTTGAATACTCTGTTTATATTATTTTATAAATTAACAAACATTTCAGAAAACCTATTTTTATGTGTGTAGATTGATGAGGGAAAAACGATTCAATCAATTTTATAATAAGGCTGTAACCAAACAAAATGTGGACAAATTCAAGGGATCTGAATAGTTTCCAAAGGCACGGTATGCAGCAGCATACAAGATATTTTTGGACTCACCTTGTTGTGCTGTGCTTACTTGAACAGGAAGGTTGTGCTGCAGTCCTTGTGTGCAAATTTTGTCATCAAACTTTGTCATCAGAGTCTGTCATTCTCTGGATTTATATTGCTTTCTAGACAACTGGGAACACGGAAATAACAAGGCCGAATCATGATGTCAGTGATCTTCAGGTTGGAGCTCTAGAAAGAGGCCCAAGTTCCCGACTTGGAATTCCGAGGTGGATGATCGTTTAAAATGTATTTTCCCAGTCTGAGCTTGTTTTTTACAGAGTTCCCAGTTGTCTTGAACTCACTGAAGTCTGAGGTTTCCCAGTTCCGAGTTTCCAGTTGTTTTGAGCACAGCAGAAGTTACGCTGGATTCACAGCATGGCCAATGTATTCAACCTTTTCTGGCCAATGGAGTTGAATGTTTATCATTTTAAGCTTGGAAAAGAGACCAAACCTCTACAGGATTGGTGGGTCTCCTGCGAGATGGTTGAGTTAACATAGGCTAATGTGATTAGCATGAGGTTGTAAGTAACAAGAACATTTCTCAGGAAAAAGACATATCTGATATTGTCAGAAAGGTTCAATTCTTGTTAATCTAACTGCACTAACTGTAGCTATTACAGAAATAATACCATGCTATTGTTTGAGAAGAGTGCACTTGAACTTGAAAAGTTATTAATAAACCAATTAGGCACATTTGGGCAGTCTTGATACAACATTTTGAACAGAAATGCAATGGTTCATTGGATCAGTCTAAAACGTTGCACGTACACTGCTGCCATCTAGTGGCCAAAATCTAAATTGTGCCTGGGCTGGAATAATATATTATGGCCTTTCTCTTGCATTTCAAAGATGATGGTACAAAAAAAAATACAAAAAAATGCATGATTTTTTCATTGTATTATCTTTTACCAGATCTAATGTGTTATTCCCCTACATTCATTTCACATTTCACATTTTACATTTCACATTTTCAAGTGTTTCCTTTCAAATGGTATCAAGAATATGCATATTTATGCTTCAGGTCCTGAGTTACAGGCAGTTAGATTTGGGTATGTCATTTTTGGTGAAAAAAAAGGGGCAGATCCTTAAGAGGATAAAATTACATGTTTTTCTGATTGCTTAGGCACTATGTTTTGCAAAACTCTACACACTAACCAAAATACCTTACACCAAACCAGCAAAACATTATACATCTCTTGCAAAAGCAAACAATTATTGGAAAACTCTTCAAACTCTTAATTTTTTTTGTTTTTGCATCAATACAGTACACACAAACCATAATTTGAATAAGCACATGAAGCACCCACTGATAGTATAAATGAAAAACACTTGTGGCTTCTGCTTTTTCTGTGTGCAGGGCATGGCAGTTTGCAGTAAAGTGTTGTCATACATGTAGTAAACGTGTAAATGTGTAAAGTATGGATGTGTATTCCGAACATAACACACTATCAATACAAATAAGGGGGAAAAGTTTTTTTTTTTTCTCACAAAATGTTCTAACACTCCTCAAACAACAAGAGCGCAGTTGAAGAAAACCAAAATATTTGTGCTAGAAAAAAAAGAACCTAAAAATATTAGGCTACATCTCACCTTCTTTGTGGGTCTGGCCATAAGACTTCACCCACATCACATGTGATGTTGTCTTGAGCTAGGCAGGGTGGGAAGTATCGCCTCGAGTGCCGTATCCAGGCCTGGCATGACCCCTGATCCATGTCTCCACAAGCCTCCTCCATTGCCTGTAGATGGGGTAAGGGGTATGCGTTGCTGGGGCTGGCGATCATACACCTTCCAACACCATGCAGAGAAGAATTCTTCAATAGGATTCAAGAACGGAGAGTATGGGGTGAGATTGAGTGAGATGAAATGTGGGTGACCTGTGAACCAATTGCGGACCACAGCAGCCCAGTGAAAATTAACATTGTCCCAAATGATAACGTACCTGGGCTGCTCTGGCCCCTGGTCATCTGGACACCCTCCATAACAGACTAATTCCTGATGACCAGGGGCCAGAGCAGCCCAGGTACGTTATCATTAGTCTGTTATGGAGGGTGTCCAGAAATGTGATAATGTGTGCAGTGTTGTGGGCCTAGGATTGCATGATGGTGAAGGACGCCGTTTTGACTAATAGCCGCACACATTGTTATGTTGCCACCACGTTGTCCCGGGACGTTGATGATGGCACGGTGTCCGATGATATTTCTGCCGCGGCCCCTTGTTTTTGCAAGGTTGAAACCTCCCTAGTCCACATATATTAGCTCATGATGCACTGCATCTGCTTCTAGCTCCATGACTCTCTGAAAGAGACAAGACGAAACAATGTAGCACAGTAGGAAAAGACAGGGATCAGTCAATTTGATGTAGCACCATACACTTCCAGATCCAGTACCAATGATACGATAGTATAGCTTACCTGCACATATTCATATCTCAGTTGTTTTACACGGACTGAGTTTATTTTTCGAAAGGGACTCTGTTCAGCTGCTTCGTCCTAATTATATTGTGTTTCAGTAGACGAGGCAGTGCAAAGACTCACTCAGTTGACGTTTTGGAATATGGTGTTATCTACCATTATGTGGTCCTGCAGTTCTCTGAGTCTGATGCAGTTATTTGCAATGATCATATTTACAATGTGGGTCTCCTGCTCTGGGGTGAACAGTCAACCTCTTCCACCAGATACTGGTTTTCTTGCAGTTCTGCAAAAACATTTGAATGGTTTTAGTGATAGATCCTTCTCATTATAAAAGTAGAGTACATGTTATTGTACCAGTAAGACTGCAGCACTTATAGTTACTTATCGGTTCTCATTTCTAAATATCCGGAAGATACCTGCAATAGTATAGCGGCTCAGATTTGGTTGAACCCATTGCCCAGCCTCCCTCATGCTCATCCCATGGTTGACGACATGGTCAACCACAGTCACTCTGATTTCATCAGTTATTGTGTTCCTGACTCCCCTTCCTCTTCCTCTTTCCCGTCCTCTCCTTCAACCCCGTCTTACTTCACCTCTTCATTCTCCTCCTCCTGCTGCTCCTCTTACTTCTTAACCTCATCATCCTTGTCCTCCTCGCCTTACTCTAGTTCTCACCCCTCTTACTCTCTGTCCAGTATTGGCCTTCATTGTTGTCAAAATCGTTTACCTGTGGCCTATTTAGTGCTCAAGCTCTGATTTGACAAAACTGTAAACACAACTCACTGCTCTACACTCAGTTTGCAATTTAATAACACACTTCTAGCAAACTGTAAACATTGGTCTCTACATTGCTACACAATTTCACCAATTGCCTTTCCACACTGACACATGTGAAAACACTTTTAGATAACGAGTTCACTTACAAAATGTGTGTCATAAAATTACAAACTGAGCGTAAAGCAGAGCACGTGCATTCAGTTTGGCACACTTGGTAAATGCAATGGCTGCAAGTGTTAATGGTTTCAGAGAAAGTGCTTCAAGGATCCCTGTTTCAGAAAAAAACTGTAAAACCAGACTTGGACCACACAGCCCCTCCACTGAATAGTAGGCTACTGATTGCTTTGCAACACTTGCAGTTAGCCAATGATTCCTTCCAAACCACTCATTGTTGAATTTGTGATTTCCATCTTGTTGTGTAATGTTTATGTTCAATGGCCGATCAGCACCAATATGTTTTATCTATCATTTCTCTTCATATGACAAGGATTGAAATAGATTTGCTAGTAGATTGTCAACATGATTCATGATGATGAATGCTTGTCTAGCTTGCTAGCTAAGATTTTTAAAAGTATGATGTTGACATGAGCAGTCCAATCAAAGCTATGGTAGATATAACTTGATTTGATGTCATTTTATCTGTGGCCAATGACTTTGAGCCTTCATGGATGGACACTTCTAATGTAAATCTATGGCAGCACCCAAGGGGCTTCAATTTTCGAATTCTCCCCATAGTTTGCGGTGACGTAGTGTCCCCATGAGTGACAGAACACTGAGCCAACCACGGCACAACTAGAGAACATTACCAACCCCTACGCTCTGTATTTTCCGCTGGATGCCCCACCACCACAGAAAGCACTGAGCTAGGCTGAAACACCTGCATCTTGGAGCTGCCTTACTCAAGAAAGCAAAAAAAGAGACCATGATTTTTAAAAAACATTTTTATCTTTCAATAAACTAACATGTATTAATGCCAAAATAACATGCAAAACAGGTGGTGAACTGTCCCCACCTGCCTTTAATGGCGGGTCGCCACTGACACTGTCCCATGCTGGGCGGTAAGGATGATTCTTGTTAGTCATAACACGTGTCTGGCTGTGTATCCTATTCTGCCACACTACCTCGTTCAGTATTAAGCTTGGTTCTGTTACAGGTGGATAGATACTAATCTAATGCCTAGACCGAGACAGCCATCTCAGACAAAGGAGAGATGTAAGCCCCAGTGCCTTATCCTCCATGGACAGACTTCCAACAGGGGCATTAGTGTAATACTCACTGCAGCCTTAGCATTAATATCACAGGAAATCCTAATCAGCTTCAATAGATATGATGAGTTATATTATTGGGAGAAAAGAAAGAAAGCCAGTCTGGACATATGTTACATTTGACCTTGGCATGACTGAAATAAAATGCAGAATTAGGCGTTTTAGAACAAGGAAGCCAGCCAGTAAGAGAGGGGATCAGAGTGAGAGAGAAATACTAAAGAGTTTGTAAGAGAGAGAGAAAATAGAGAGAAAATTAGAAATTGTGTGTTTTATTTTGTCCTGGATGTTCCTCATTAACTTACATCCTCTACCTCACCAAAATATTATTACTCTTTTGTGCTTATTGGACAAAGAAGCTAGTGAGAGGTCACTGACTAGTGAGCTCACTCCCTTGGACCGTCACAGGCATTTTAAACCTGGGGCGAGAAGGAGGGAGGGAAGTTGAAGGGGCATGAGTGTGTGCACGTGTGTGTGCATGTGATTGGTCCCCCTTACAGCTTCCAGACCCTCGTCTATCCCAGCTCCTGCATAAACACAGAAACGTCATATCAGATATAATCTGATATCTCAGTATGGATCCTCCTCTGGATCTTGATCCAGGCCTTTGCATGTCAGGGAAGGTTCCTCATGTGGCTATTCACAATGAAAATGATCAGATTGTCCATTTAGAAATCTCACTTTATTTGTCATTGTTTAAGCAGAAAACCAATAAGTGGGTTAGTTAGCGTCGGTACTAAATACAGGATGAGTCTGTTCAAGGAAGGTGTATTTGACCGGTGCTCTGTGAGAAATGAGAACCAAGGGATGTGAACCCCTGAACGAATGCACCGAACTTGTCGCCTAGTTTACTGATAAATCTTTGATTTTTTTAATTACGCTTTCCTGCTGTGTGTGTGTGAGAGAGAGAGACTGCGCTTTCCTTTTTGTTCTCCTATGTGTTCTCATTTCTCAAACTTCGGCGTAGCCGCTTCACCTTTTTAACATTTTAGAAGGGCTAGACGCTACTTCATATGGGAAATTGTTGTGGTTTATATATTTTCCCAATCGCTGAAATGTGCAGTGTTATTATTTTCTGCTCTGTTATTATGTTTTCAATATCAGCAGAACAGGGGAGTTATTACATTTTCCTGTTTCTAATTACATTGGTAATTACTCTAGCCAGCCAACAGCAGCCGATGCCCAGCACACTGACTGGAGGACTGAGAAAAAGTATGTGTGTGTATAGGCCTGTGTGCCAGTGGGTTCAGACTGGTGCCAGTGCTGGAACAGAGGGTTTAGCAGGGGAAGAAGGGTGGCGGGGTGAACGTGGAGAGTCGTGGGGTGGAGCAGTGGGGTGGTCAGGGTACAGGCGACTGGTGTGCCAACATCCACAGAGCAACTGTGGCTCTAGGTCTGCAGCACTGCGGTGATGTGGATTAAGGAGAACTTGGGCAAATATACTAAAGGAGCCTCATTATTCTTTGTGTGTCCAGTGGCTCCATTGGCTTTAGGCCTCCAAGACACGTGTAGTAGTTAACTGGTTTTGTTTGCTTGTTTTTATGTACTATAGGCTTGGGCGCACAGTACTTACTTGTCTGTGTTTGTGTGTGTGTGTGTCTGTGTGTGCTTCAGCTGGCACCCGATGCATTGATCAAAGATCCCTCAACTATACAAGCTATCTGAAAGAAATCTCTTACTCCTTTTGTGAGACTTTAAATGGTTGTTTACATGAACTGGTCAGAGGTTTGAATGACGTTTTGTTC
Organism: Oncorhynchus mykiss; assembly: GCF_013265735.2. Taxonomy (NCBI): domain Eukaryota; kingdom Metazoa; phylum Chordata; class Actinopteri; order Salmoniformes; family Salmonidae; genus Oncorhynchus; species Oncorhynchus mykiss. Next base: position 14,916,770 of record NC_048584.1, read on the forward strand.
AAATGGTGCGAAGAGAGCCCTTTGTTGAGAAGTTGGAACCTTGCCGAATCTCACCGTTAATTTGTCGTTATTTGTCTTTTCTTTTTCTTTCTTACACGTGTTAACAAATGCAGCTACATCTGTTGTATATTTTGTTTAATTTGATTAGGATCCCCAATAGCTGTTGCTAAAGCAGGAGCTACTCTTCATGGGGTCCACACAAATCGTAAAACATGACATAATTCAGAACATCAATATACAAGAACAGCTTGGAGCTTGGAGTGATAAAGACCTGGGAAAAACCGAGAGAGCAGGAGGTGAATCAGAGAGTGAAAATAATTTGGATATGCTTAAAAGTTTTATATCACAACCTGAGAACTTTTGGACATCAGAGTAATGTTAAGATCTTGTCTCATCGCTGCAACTCCCCAACTGGCTCAGGAGAGGCGAAAACCGCACTCCTTAACACCCACCCACTTAACCCAGAATCCAGCCGCACCAATGTGTCGGAGGAAACACTGTTCAACTGACGACCAGAGTCAGCCTGTAGGTGTCCAGCCCGCCACAAGGAGTCGCTAGAGCACGATGAGCCAAGTAAAGCCCCGCCAGACAACCCTCCCCTAACCCGGACGATGCTGGGACTGCCGGTCTGTGACACAGCCTGGGTTGTGACACAGCCTGGGATCAAACCTGGGTGTGTAGTGATGCCCGAAGCCTCCAGCGATGATCCATGGCCCGAAGCCTCCAGTGATGATCCATGGCCCGGAGCCTCCAGTGGTGATCCATGGCCCGAAGCCTCCAGTGGTGATCCATGGCCGAAGCCTCCAGTGATGATCCAGGGCTCGAAGCCTCCAGTGATGATCCAGGGCTCGAAGCCTCCAGTGATGATCCATGGCCCGAAGCCTCCAGTGATAATCCATGGCCTGGAGCCTGCAGTGATGATCCATGGCCCGGAGCCTGCAGTGATGATCCATGGCCTGGAGCCTGCAGTGATAATCCATGGCCTGGAGCCTGCAGTGATGATCCATGGCCCGGAGCCTGCAGTGATGATCCATGGCCCGAAGCCTGCAGTGAGGAACCACAGTCCAGTCTACAGCGACGGTCCCCAGTCAAGAGCCTCCAGCGATGGCTCCCAGACAGGAGCCTCCAGTGATGGTTCCCAGGCCGGAGCCTCAGGCGACGATCCACACACAAGAGGCGCCACCGAAGTGGGGGGAGCCTCAAGCGGAGCGGGAGCCTCCACCGAGATGAAATGCCCACCCGGACCCTCCCCTATAGGTTCAGGTTTGCGGCCGGAGTCCGCACCTTCGGGGGGGGGGGGGGGGGGGGGGGGGCCTGAGTTTGTGGGATCTTGTTTTTGGACTGTTGCTTTCCAGCACTACAGAACTTTAAGTTAGTTGATCTTTTTTTTTGATGGTGTCATCAATAAAAGAAAGATCTACGCTTACCACGCTGTGCCTTGGTATCCATCTCTAAACGACCGTAACACTTTCCAGTTAAATCATCTCACAGTGTCTGGTGGCAAGCAAACTGAACCAGCTTTTCCTCTAGGATTTGGGCACTGTTTAGTTACATTCTGTTTCTTTTTTATTCTGAAAAACTCCCCAGTCCTTAACAATTACAAGCATACCCATAACAATTACACACCCACCAAATGTAGATATATATAGAGAATGGTACTCAATAATGTGTTGTATTGGATTTGCCCTAACATAACACTTTGTATTAAGGACAACATTTGCATTGCTTTACCACATTTTTTGCAGAATTAATTTAGTCCATTGTTGCAAATAGGATGCATGTTTTGGAATATTTGTATTCTGTACAGGCCTCCTTCTTTTTACTCTGTCTATTAGGTTAGTATTGTGGAGTAACTGCAATGTTGTTGATCCATTCTCAGTTTTCTGCTATCATAGCCATTAAACTCTGTAACTATTTTAAAGTCACCATTGGCCTCATGGTGAAATCCCTGAGTGGTTTCCTTCCTCTCTGGCAACTGAGTTAAGAAGGACGCCTGTATCTTTGTAGTGACTGTGTGTAATGATGCACCATCCAAAGTGTAATTAATAACTTCACCATGCTCAAAGGGATATTCAATGTCTGCTTTTTTAAAAATTTTACACCCATCCACCAAAAGCTGCCCTTCTTTCTGAGGCATTGGTGTTTGAAATTCCCTGCTCGAATGAGGGATCTTACAGATAATTGTATGTTATTGCTATTATTGCACACAGTGAGTACACACATCTTATTTTGTGACTTGTTGTGTAGAGACCGATGCTGGAGATGTGAAGCAGGTACGGGGATGTGAAGCAGGTACAGGGATGTGAAGCAGGTACAGGCGTAAAAACCTGACAATCCGGCTGAGGTCTGACGTGGGATGGGCGCCTTCCGAGCCAATCGGGGCAAGAACCTCTCGAGCCAGCTAGGGCGTGACAGCCTGACGAGCTGGCTTAGGCACCCCCGGTTCCATCGGTGGCGGCCTCCGGATCCGACGTCACCACCAACCGGAACACCAGCACTCCCCAATGCTTCGTATGATGGCTTCAGCATTCTGTAGGGACTGACGCTGGAGATGAGAAGCAGGTACGGAGAGTCAACATTTATTCAGGAACAGACGGGTAACAAAACAGGAACAGCATCAGCACACAGGTAAATGACAGAGGTGATTGAGTCCAGGTGAGTCCAATAATTACTGATGCGTGGAGGGAAGGCAGGTGTGTGAAATGGTGGTGGCAGGAGTGCATAATGCTGGGAAGCCTGGCATCTTTGAGCGCCAGGGAGGGGGAGTGAAATTTTACTCCTGAACTTATTTAGGCTTATCATAACAAAGAGGTTGATTACTTATTGACTCAAAACATTTCAGCTTTTACTTTGTAATTAATTATTTAAAACATTTCTAAAACATTATTCCACTTTGACATTACAGAGTATTGTGTGTAGGCCAATGACCAACAATTCTCAAAATAATCCATTTTAAATTCAGGCGGTAAAACAACAAAATGTGGAAAAAAATCAAGGGTGTGAATAGTTTCAGAAGGCACTGTATATATAACCTTGATATAATATATAACCTAAGACATAATGTCATGTATAACCTCGTCAGTCAGGGGCCAAGCTTTAGGAGAGAGACATTGGACCCTCCCCAATAATGACATCAGCAGCTGTTGACCAATGGCCACGCTGGACCATCCCCCTCAGTGTCCCCCAGCTGGGCTCATCGCTCACAGCCTGTAGCAAGTGGTAATCGCCCCTGCATATGGAAGACATACAGTACACCATAAACCTCAATTTCTCATCTCTTCCCAGCCTCTCCTCCCACTGATGTAGTGCTGATTTCCTAATGGGGCCCCAGTCATTTGGACAGCAGTTTATACGCCATGTGTTCTGTTCACTTGGATCCTCATCAAAATGTCCCACCTTCAGATGGGATGAGGAGTGAGGAGACAGATAGTCAATCGCTGTACATCCATGGCCTGATTCTTTGTGTGAGTGTGTTTATTATGAATTGAGCGATGAAATGCATACATTGTATGTGTGTGTGAGCATGAGCGTGTGTTTGCATGTGATAAATGTTTGAATTTTATTTCTCAGTAACCATGAATCTAACACCCCGGCCACACCGCTCACGTTGCAACATAAATGTAGAAATCTATATTATTCATTTATTGCACCCACACTAAACGCTAAAATAGAAGACAATTCTATTTGCGATGCAGATTGCGCTGCAAGTCCTGCCTCTCCCATCTCCTCATTGGTTTATAGAAGCAGATACCCACGTGCCATCTCGTCATTGGTTATACCCACGTGGGTGATTGAAAGACAAACTGTGTTGTTGGTCGTCGTGGTAATACTATGAAAGTTTAGATGCCAATCACCATATGAGTTCAAAGAAGAAAAAGCCTGGAAGGAGGAGAGATGACTAGAAACGATTCAGTTGACCGTTTTATGTGTGGATACATTTTTGGAGTAGAAGACCTTGTGCATTTCAGGTAAAATAACAACTCAATGTTTATGTCCCAGGACAAATTAGCGAGCAACAGCAAGCTAGCTAAATAGGGAAAATTAGCTAGCTAAATAGGAAAAATTAGCTAGCAAGTACAAGATAGCTAGCTAAATTGCCATAAATGTTTAATTATTTTCGACCTGTCCCTAAATTAATGTAATTGGTTCAGAGTTTGTTTTGATATTTTCACCTGCGTGTCGTGATCGCAAGATGACGCACGCAGCCGGTTCGGGTTCCGTGTTAGAAGAAGGTTTTTAATTGAATATGCCAAGAAGGTGGTAAAACATCTTGTAAGGTTGTAGTTTGTGCCTCTTGCAGAACTCTGAGCGATGTTACATAGGGATTTAATCCAATTGCTCATAGACATATGATGACTTTGCAACACAATGCGATTCCCAGGAATAAATGATGCACTCTTTTCAGAGAGAGAGAGAGAGAGAGAGAGAGAGAGAGAGAGAGAGAGAGAGAGAGAGAGAGAGAGAGAGAGAGAGAGAGAGAGAGAGAGAGAGAGAGAGAGAGAGAGAGAGAGAGAGAGAGAGAGAGAGAGAGAGAGAGAGAGAGAGAGAGAGAGAGAGACAGAGATGCAGACATAGAAAGAGCGAGAAATACAGATGGAGACCTGCTGAGGGACTTGGGCCAGCCTTTTCCCCAGTAACCTGTGGCACACACAGAGAGGGGTTGTGTTTGGGGTGGTTACAGTTATGCTGCCTGGCAGCCGGGCCATTTGGAGGGGCCCAGTTAGGTACACAGGTAGGACACGGTTGTCTGAAGGGTGGATTTGTAATTTCCTGCCAAGCGGAGACGTGATTCTCCGTAGCCCCGCCTCTCCTCTCGCTGCTGGCAGCCTCCCCTCGGCTCTGTCTCTGATTTCCCCCCCAAATGAAACATGTATATTTTTCTTACTGCAGACAAAGGCAATAATTCCAAAAGGCAAATCAAAAGATCATGATCCAAGCTTTTTTTCTCTTTTCGCTCTGGCGGATTGTGGTTTGTTATAAAGTCCATGAAACATCTGAGAAGGCCCCTATTTCTAAATAAGCCCATGCAGAGAGAGAGAGAGAGAGAGGAGAGAGGAGAGATAGAGAGAGAGAGGAGAGAGGAGAGAGGAGAGAGAGAGGAGAGAGAGGAGAGAGAGGAGAGAGGAGAGAGAAGAGAGGAGAGAGAGACAGTTTCTCCAGGCTAGAGAAACTGGCCCTGAATGTCCCTGGGCTAGCACTACCAACTACCTCATACAGAGGATTTATAAAGTGTTTATATACAGTGCCTTCTGAGAGTATTCATTCCCGTCGACTTCCACATTTTGTTGTGCTACAGCCTGAATTCAAAATGGATTCAATTGATTTTTTCCTCACCCTTCTACACACAATACCCCATAATGACAAAGTGAAAACTTGTTTTGAGAAATGTTTTTTTTTTAAATGAAATGCAGAACTCTCTCATTTACATAACTATTCACACCCCTGAGTCAATAGTTTGTAGAAGCATCTTTGGCAGCGATTACAGCTGTGAGTCTTTCTGGGTAAGTCTCTAAGAGCTTTCCACACCTGGATTGTGCAACATTTGCCATATTATTATTTTCAAAATTCTTCAAGATTTGTCAAATTGATTGTTGATCATTGCTAGACAACCATTTCCTGGTCTTACCATACATTTTTAAATAGGTTCAAGTCAAAACTGTAACTCTGACACATTCACTGTCTTCTTGGTGAGCAACTCCGGTGTAGATTTTGCCATGTGCTTACATATTGTCCTGCTGAAAGGGGAATTCACCTCCCTGTCTGGTGGAAAGCAGACTGAACCAGGTTTTTATCTAGGATTTTGCCTATGCTTAGCTCCATTCTGTTTATTTTTTTACCCTGAAAAACTCCAGTCCTTAACGATTACAAGCATACCCATAACATGATGCAGCCACCACTATGCTTGAAAATATGGACAGTGGTGCTCTGTATAATGTGTTGCATTGGATTTGCCCCAAACAGAACACTTTCTATTCAGGACAAAAGTTAATTGCTTTGCCAATTTTTTTTCCAGTATTACTTTAGTGCCTTCTTTTCACTCTGTCATTTAGGTTAATATTGTGGAGTAAGTCCAATGTTGTTGATCCATCCTCAGTTTTCTCCTATCCGCAGCCATTAAACTGTAACTTTTTTTTAAGTCACCATTGGCCTCATTGTGAAATTCCTAAGTGGTTTCCTTCCTTTCTGGCAACTAAGTTGGGAAGGATGTCTGCAACTTTGTAGTGACTGGGTGTATTGATTCACCATACAAATTGTAATTAATAACTTCACCATGCTCAAAGGGAAATTCAATGTCTGCTTTTTATTTATATTTTTCTTTGCGAGGCAGTGGACAACCTCCCTGGTCCTTTGTGATTCAAACTGTTTGAAATTCACTGCTCGACTGAGGGACCTTACAGATAATTGTATGTGTGGAGTACAGAGATGAGGTAGTCTTTCAAAAATCATGTTAAATACTATTATTGGACACAGTGAGTCCATGCAACTTATTATGTGATTTGTTAAGCAAATCTTTACTCCCGAATGTATTTATGCAAGCATAACAGAGCACAACAATAACACTTGGCTAATCTCGAGCACAACAGCGGAGCATGTCTGGACCTGTGTAGTGGCTGGCTGGGTCGCTCTGACCCATGAGCACAGAGCACAGAGCGGGGAGCCCTGGAAACCCACAACAAAGGGGTTGAATATGTTTTGACTCAAGACATTTCAGATTTTAATGTGTAATTAATTTGTAAAAACAGAATTCTACTTCAACATTTTGGGGTATGGTGTGTAGGCCAGTTTCAGAAAATCTTAATGTAATACATGTTCAATTCAGGCTGTAAAAACAAAATGTGGAAAAAGTAAATGAGTGTGAGTGAATACTTTCTGAAGGCACTGTAAACGGTGTGCTGACCAGCGCTGGCCTAATTGAAAAGATCATCTTGAGTTTGATACTGCAGAACCTGTTTAAGCGCAAGCCGATAACAGCTAGGTTCATTGCCATTATGCTTTACTAGAACTCTCTCGGAGTTCCCCCGAGAACATACCCGTGCTTGCTGCCAAAACGGATGCTGGCTGGATCACGACTATCTTCACTCCACCTTAAAAAAATAAAAATAAATGATCCTGTTTATTTGCTTACATAGTAACCCTCTTTGAGAGCACCACAATGTTTTGTGAAAGCTAATATCGAGTAAATTCTCCGTGAAGTAGCCTGCCTTTCCCCAGGGCCGTTTTGGAGGAGGCCGTTTAGCCTGATACCTGTGATTACTTGGCCTGAAAACAAACAGTAGTTGTAATTTGTCAGATGAGGAAGGTTTTGCTTGATTTCTTACAATGAAATAGAGGGCTAGCGTTGTGCCAAAAGCAATAGAAAACCCCACAATTCTGATCTCAACACAACATTACCACAGCTTATAGCTCACAATGAGCCTGTAAGGGGAGAGACCACAGAGAGGTCAAAGGGAGGGGTTCTAGCCATGCACCATGCTAAGGAATCACTCCTCGATAGGACTAATGACTTACAGTACAGCAAGTGACAGTGATACATGTACTCTGGGTTACAAGCTCATGTCCACCACCATCTACACGACCACCCTTTTCTCACTGAGCTAGATAATCATGTGGCTATTACATTTATTTACCTGTACTGGTACTTGAGAATTTAAGATAAAAACAATAGTTACCTGTATATCATCTGAAACTACAGATGTAGGATCTTCATTTGAGTCAGTTTGCTACAGCAGAAAAATAATCCTACAGTAACAAGAAATGTGAATTATTATGTGTATTATAATTTAAAAAAAAAAAAATTATAGGGGTTGATACATTTTTTGTTAAGTCATATTAAGTCTGAAATGTCAGTGGAAATTATAAGAAGCCTTTTTAAAAAAAAACTAAAATACACTACATCTCCTGAATTCTCAGCAACAAAAGAGTCATCAAATTAAGATCCTACATCTGGTAAGTCTGTTTCTCATAGAGGTTATACAAATAGACTTTAACCACGAAACAGGCTTGCATTTTATCTTTCAGTTTGTCTTCCCTCCTTTCTTTATCAGTTGTATTTATGTCCTCCCTGTCTGTTTCTCCCACATGAGAACATTTGCCAGGACAGATATGCCAATGTCAGTAAAGCCCTAACACTTGTAGTATTATCAAAACTCGTCTAATGGCCATCTAAGAGTGTGTTTGACAGAGCAAAAGAGAGAAGGAAAGAGAAAAATCCATTGGTTTGTTTATCTTTCCCTCCCTTCTTCCATGTGTAGGTTTGTCTGCTCTGTTTCACTCCAAGGAGAACAAGGGATATAGAGCTATCAACACCAAACCATGACAGTGTTTTAGCGGATTTTTCCCGCAGTTCCTTAGTCTGTTGCTTTGTGTGTGTTCGGGGGGGTCCCGGTCCAACACCCCCAGCTGGCCTAATAAACAGGCGTGGGGAGGGAGGATGGATGATGGGAGGGCCGCTGATAGATATAGGGTAGTGTGACTAGGCGTGAAGTCCATCTGTACCTGTCAACACTCCTGTAAATCAGACTCTGCAAATAAACACATTGTCCCTCATAGTGAGTATACCACCACCACCACCACCACCACCAGCACCTCATCCACCCTCTCCTTCTATCTCATATTCTTCTAACTCTGCTATCACTGGGTCAGTCAGGTCACAGAGCAAAGATCAGTGTGTGTGTGTGTGTGTAATGGGTGTCTTAGGAAGGTCTGGCAGAATGTTTCTTTCCCTGTAAATTCAATATCCTCAGCAAAAAAATGTATATGCACAGATCAGTACATGGTGAGCCTTTGCAACCATTTCAAAACGGGATGAATCATTTTGTTTTCACCAAGACTTTCATCTTCTGAGGAAATAAGTCTTTGTCTTGCGTTGTGCAGCCTTCTCTTAAACATTGCTGAACGGCTCCATGGTTCAAGATGACACATTGAAACATTGGATACACTTCAGCGAAATAATCCAAGACTGAATCAAAGTACAGAGAGAAATGTCCCGAAAACTGGAATACTTGACAACTGACAGAGTGATGTAAATCTCATTTCATGCACTTTACATTGAAAAGGAATCTAAAATGAATCGAAATGAATAGATTTCTCTTTTCACTTTTCCTTGGGTCTTTAAACCGAGGTTCAACGAAGAATAAACAACAAAAACATAAGTATCTCATTTCCCTTTTGAATGGGTGGAGAGAGGGGGGGAAGAGTTGTGGTCTGACTCCTGAATGACATCATGTCTCCTGATGACTTTAGCATGCCTCGGCGGGCCCCGACGGGCTCGTTGGACTGCTCCGAACGACCGTGGGTACCAGTGGCGAACCGTGGCTTTTGGACCTAGGCCTTCAGTGGGGAATAAAATCTTCCGCCACGTTGTACCAAACTCAGAAATCAAGAAAAATAACAAAGCATCACTTAATGCTGACTCAAACAGGCCTGAGCTGCACTTGGGTCTGTCACAGAGACAGAGACAGCACACACATGGATAATGCTACCAGCAACAATAACCCCGCTGCTTACACAACCTATGGTAGCCTAACGCCATCACTATTACACTATTACCAAAAGAGACGACAGCGACACTTCAAAGGATGGGAGTGTGACCGGCTCGTGATACTGAAAGGACCCGGGACACTCCATGTAAACCCATGATTCTGGAAAGAGATGTTTGACAAGCAGGTTACCTACAAGTGGGTACAGGGGAGGGGAGGAGTGGGGGTAAGGATAAGCAGACCGTGAGGAACGGTTTGACACACTCCCAGACTTGACAAGGACTTGCTCCAGCCCTCCATCCCTATCAGTCTCTCAGCGATGGAGGGAGAGGTGGATGGCGAAGCAATGGAGGATTTGAGGAACAGATTCTTGGAAGTCACAAATCTGTGGAATGTGGTAGCAAAGGAGCGGTCTGAATTGCTGTAGGTGCCAGAGCAGAGCATTGTCACAGGACGGGAGGGAGAGAAAGCGAGGATAGGAGTCTTAAAGTCCGTGTGAGAAGATATGAATGCGGCCAGAAGAGGACAGAAAAAGAGAGAGACAGATGAACGTGGCGCAAATAAAATCTGGAAATATCTGTAGAATGTCATTGGAGTGATATGCGCTCTCGGGCCAAGACAAACTGAACATAAAACCGCTCAGAATGGACAGTGACACGCTATTCTTCATAGACTCACTAAAAGGGGGCCCGTGGCCAAAAGCCCCTACCATAGTCATAAAATATCAAACAAGAGTCTCTCTCTGGTGGAGCGGGCCAATTGTGTAATCAGAGAAACTTGCAAATGGTCTGTTGACAGTTCATCATCGCTTCGAGCCGTGCGGGCTTCCATAAAATGATGCAGTCCTTTGCGAAGTGATACAATCAAATAATTAAACCATTCCATATGTTTATGATGGTACGTACTAGCTCATACTTTGTATGAAGCTCCCCAATGCTCTATTCTTGTGGTTAGTCCCATCAAATCCAGTTTGAAGTTGATATCTACTGTACAAGGTGGCTGTATTTTGCTGTTTGTAATGGGTATGAGGAAATGCAAGGAGTCAAGGAGCCATCTCACTAGAGATGATGGTCGAGTTCAAGTCCATTCGGAGTTTCTATAGGTCTGTCAATAATGAGACCCATGACACTTCCACTTCTCTACACCAGCCTTTCTTAAAGAATGGGTTGTGACCCAAAGTGGGTCGCAGACCTGTTAATGGTGTCAGAGTACATTTATCATTATTTCATGAATTACTGTAATTGATTTTGGCCAAGTGCAACTGCACTCTCTGTTCAGTGCGCTCTCTGCTTAGCAACGGTGTCTCTGCTCAGTTTGGCAGCGGCGCGAGTGTGTGGTAGATCTCAGAGTGCTTCAAGGTTTACCAGATCTTTTTTTCTTTTCGTTTTCATGAAGATTACTACGTGACCCACACGCTGCAGTGCTGTTGTTCAGCAGTAGACGATGCACTGTCAGCCACTGGCTTGTCATTCCCACTTGTCATCACTCACCGCTGTCATCGAATGGACTCAAGCTAGCCACAAGTTCTGACTGAGTTCAATTGTCATGAAACACAAATACAGAGATGAGTTTCTCTCTCTTGGTTTAATACTAACTTTGAGAAATAACGAGGAGTGCCCACAATGTGTTTTGTGCAGGGACGTGCTTAGTAATGGGTCTCTCAAAACGAACAAATGAAAACGACACGTCCTGACCAAACATCCACAGCATGATGGTAAACCCAGAGAGTTCTTTCAGAACAGGGCAGAAAGCTTCAGGAAACAGTGCTTCGACAGTTAAGTCCACTAGCAAGGCATTGTTGTCATTTTATAACAGGTGATGTTAAGCAGAAATGAGGGAGTGCCATCTCTCATAGTAGTGGATGTTGCTGTGTCACATCCAGCTGTGATTGGGAGTCCCATAGGGCGGGGCACAATTGGCCCAGTGTCGTCCGGGTTTGGCAGGGTTAGGGCGTCATTGTAAATAAGAATTTGTTCTTATTAACTGACCTGACTAGTTAAATAAAGGCTAAATAAATAAATAATAAAAATATGTTTGTTTCTCTTTCAAACAATCCCCTTGAACACAGCCAATAGCTAGCTAGCAACCCTAGTAACAGTACAGAAACTGTTGCTGTTGAAATGCAAGCAATAGTTTATTTTTTATTCTGAACTGGAATACACTGATTGACGCAAGATGCCTTTTGAGGCTGAGAAACTGACTCTGATCCAGTTTGGCACCACATACCTGCGCAAGTCAGGGTTCTCAACTGTCAACAACTGAGCCCAGAATAGACCTGCTTGCTGAAAACTTCAACCAGTCACACACCTATCATTAGGACTGTGTGTGTGTGTGTGTGTTTTCTGGTCTACATCTGTGTGATGTGATCAATCAGTTTATTCCAGTTCAGAATAAAAATTATTTATTGTATTTTAACAGCAACAGTTCCAACCTAGACACATATGTAAGAGTGTTTGAAATGGGGGAAAAAACAAACATGTATAGCTATTTATATGGGTATTTCATTTAATTGTTATTTGTCTATGTTGCATTTGTTAATGGGCATAAGGGCAATGAAATGTACCGATATGTACGTATAGTTGCATGTTTTTGTAAGCTTTGGTCCCAGCATTTTTTAATTTGGGTCCCAGGCTGAAAAAGTTTAAGAACCCCTCCTCTACACTCTTAGAAAGCAAAGTGCTACCTAGAACTTAAAAAGGAATCTTCGGCTGTCCCAATAGGAGAATAACCATTGTAGGTTCCAGGTAGAACCCTTTTTGGATTCTATGTAGAACCCTTTCCACAGAGGGTTCAACATGAAACCCAAAAGGGTTCCACCTACAACCTACAATGGTTATTCTATGGGGACAGCCAAAAACCCTTATGCAACCCCTTTAAAAAAAAGTACAGCAGGGACAACAGTGTGTCTTTGTAAACAAGAAGGTCAGTGTATGAGAGGGTCTCGACATTATTTCACCATTGTCTAAGCTCCGTCTCTGACTGGCTCATACTCTGGAGCTGTCCTAAGAGAGAATGTGTATGTGGGATATGACATACATCTGATTTAATTCAGCATCCATACAATACATCGCTCTTTATCCACTGAGACTATTTTTTTAGTTCTTTAATAGCAAACATATTGTCACACTGAACTACCAAGGGCATTTTAGAACCCTCCTCACGACCACTAGTGGGTATGGAAAAGTACTTTACCACCAATCAGTGAACCAGGCTGGGCTTCTGTGGTGGATTCCAGGCTCCTCCCATTCACACCCCCACAGAACTACCCGATCCAAAGCACGACCTCACAGGGATAGAAGGATAGATCACCCCCACAAGAAAAACAACTCACGGGTGGGAGCTGCAAAACTGAGAGATGGATGGAGGCGAGACCGAAACACCACCAAGAGTAGTGTTATGAGGGGATATTTGGAACGGACTGCAAAATGACAGTAAATTATAGACTTTATAGGTCAGGTTTGTTGATAAAACACTACTGAATATCTTGTAAACGTTCTAGATGTTAGTGTCTCCATAGAGACCAAAACATGTGAACTTGCAAACGTTTTTGCCTGCAGTCAGTAAAGAGCCACAAGAGAGAACCGATACCGAGGTGAGGGGGGGAATAGTTTTACTGTAGCACATCCTAAACTTCTACAAGCTCCCGCGGGTTGGATTTCACGCTTGTTCCGAACGATGCTTCAACTCTCATTGCAGTCCTCCGTGGCCACCAACCAACAACTGACTCAACAATATCATCCAGTCAGAGTCAGAGCAAAGGCTCCTGGGATACCTGTCCAGAGGCCTAGCTGTCAGGTCCCCCTCCCACTGTCTCCACCAGTCCTATAAACCCAACTGTAAAGGTTAGTAAGGCATGACAGTGGCCACCTCATTGCCTGTTGTAGGAGTTCCCTCCCTCCTTCTTTCCTTCCTTCCTCTGTGCAGTCCGATGAAGTCTTATTGGACTTAAAGTTCTGTAAGTTCAGAGGGGTCATCCATTTGTTTTGCGGCTCCTGTAGACCATCCAAGACAAACAGAGGAGTCCGGGGCTTGACACCGGGCACGGTCGTGGCGAGAAGACGCCTGGCGTGTTATTTTAGCGTCCACTTCACTTGTGTTTATGGCAGTATTTAGGGTATGTGGTTATGCATGCGTTCATAGAATAGCGGAGGGATGGCGGTAGCACGGTGAGAGGCGGTGACATGTTTATGGATAAGAATGGCACTATGTTCTCTATATGAACAGTAGCCTACAGTGGAAAAACGTACATAGATGTTCGCCACAGAGCGTAATGTTCTTCAAAACAACATGGGGAGATTTAGGGAGAAACAGTTTCTGAACCCATATCGTTTTTTGATGCGTCACCAAAGACAGAAGAAATTATGCATATTGATCGCATTTCCCCCGAAAAGAATGGCCATGATGCCAGACGAGCTTCATCCAAGGGCTCAACTCCAAGCTGATAGCCAATATGATAGCCAACAGATCCGACATGAGTTATTTCTACATAGTGAGCTCTGCCAAGAGATGTGTACTTCCGTGATGTACACTGGAGATTTGGAAGCAGAAACATCTGAATTCAGCAAGCTGTCATCATCACTGGTCTTCTGGGAGTTGAAGGGAGAGTGACACTAGGCCCCCTGGACATTTGATCCTTCTCCAAAGATTATAAAGAACCCAGCTGTCCATACCTGTCAAATGACATCTAGCTACTGCATTAGCATGCCATCCAGACCTGGCCACACGGGTCAGTGGATGCTGGTGGGAGAAGCTATAGGAGGACGGGCTCATTGTATTGGCTGGAAAGGAATACATGGAATGTTATCAAACATGTGGAAACCACATGTTTGAGTCATTTCCATTTTTTCCAATCCAGCCATTACAATGAGCCCACCCTCCTAAAGCTCCTCCCACCAGCCTTCTCCGATACGGGTACAGTATTACAACTTAGAACTAATAGATAGGTAATAGGATTCCATGATGATACATGCAAAAAACCAAGGATCAGAGGAGAATCCCACTGGGCACACCAAGTCATTTAAACGTGGAAATGTGGGTAGAATTTGGTTGAGACAACGATCGGTGAGATTTCAACCTTTATCCACCCACTCACAGACTGACATACGTTTGTTGTATTCCCAATCTGTTATCACTGTTTTCAACCATCTGAAAGCGCAACCAAATTCCAATGAAAAACGATGTCAGATTTCTGCTTTAGTTGTCATGTAAATGTGTTACTACAGCGCTTTCAACCATTTCAAACAGGAATGGGGAACTTTGATGAGGTGGGGGCCACAAAAAAAACAGAATTCACCACGAGGGGCCACAGTTGCTCGCGGATCTGCGTACCTACATCCATACAAATTTTGCCTTAGGGTGAAGAGATATGCAGAGAAATGCAGTTTTTAATATATCTGAGTGAGACTAACAAAATCAATCAAAATTGCCCCTTGTGTAGCCTACTATTCTAACTCGTAACATCCCCAACAATACATTTATTATTATTATTTTATTTTTGGGGTCCTTCAAAAGGGGGGCGCGGGCTTCCAGTTGCACATCAATGAACTAAAAGCACAATAAAGTTCAAATGTGAATATAATGTCAAATATTTTGAATGTATACAACAAATTAATGTGTTATCATTGTGCTTCATCTAAAAGCAGATCCTGTCATGCCCTGACCTTAGAGAGCCTTTTTATTTCTCTATTTGGTTAGGGTGGGGTGTGATTTGGGTGAGCATTCTAGTTTTTCTATTTCTTTGTTGGCCGGGTATGGTTCCCAATCAGAGGCAGCTGTCTATCGTTGTCTCTGATTGGGGATCATACTTAGGCAGCCTTTTTTCTCACCTTAGTTTATGGGATCTTGTTTGTGTGTAGTTGCTTTCTGCACTGCATGTAGCGTTACGTTCATTTTGTATTTTGTTGTTTTTTGGTGTCATTTAAATAAAAAAATAGATGTATGCCTACAACGCTGCACCTTGGTCTAATCCATCTCTAAACGATCGTGACAGAACCAAATGACCTGGATTGCAGTTGAGTTCACTTTAAAATTACATAGTGCAAGTGATCAATGCTGTTCAAGATTCTGCACAGATTATTATAGCAGACATGTGACCTTTGCATGCTCTTGAACATAAGAAGACATTTAGTTACAGTAACCTCAAAATGTGGCCATGGATGTGTTACTCATGTTGAGGTTGAATAATACTGTTACAGTAGTTTGAAATACAGCCATAACTTTAGGCTATTTACTGTTTAAAAAAAAATATATATATATATATATATATTATTATTATTTCACCTTTTTTTAACCAGGTAAGCCAGTTGAGAACATGTTCTCATTTACAACTGCGACCTGGCCAAGATAAAGCAAAGCAGTGCGCCAAAAACATATAAACAAACGTACAGTCAATAACACAATAGAAAAATCTATGTACAGTGTGTGCAATCAGTTGAACAGCATGCATTTAGTTTTACTAGCATTTAAAAGCAGTTGGAGGCCACGGAAGGAGTGTTGTACGGCATTGAAGCTCGTTTGGAGGTTTGTTAACACGAAGAGCCAGATGTATACAGAATAGTGTCGTGTAAGTAGAGGTGGATCAGAGAATCCCCAGCAGCAAGAGCGACATCATTGACATATACAGAGAAAAGAGTCGGGCCGAGAATTGAACCCTGTGGCACCCCCACAGAGACTGCCAGAGGTCCGGACAACAGGCCCTCCGATTTGACACACTGAACTCTATCTGAGAAGTAGTTGGTGAACCAGGAGAGGCAGTCATTTGAGAAACCAAGGCTGTTGAGTCTGCCAATAAGATTGCGGTGATTGACAGTCGAAAGCCTTGGCCAGGTCGATGAAGACGGCTGCACAGTACTGTCTTTTATCGATGGCGGTTATGATATAATTTAGGACCTTGAGCGTGGCTGAGGTGCACCCATGACCAGCTCAGAAACCAGATTGCATAGTGGAGAAGGCATGGTGGGATTTGAAATGGTCGGTGACCAGTTTGTTCACTTGGATTTCTAAGATTTTAGAAAGACAGGGCAGGATGGATATAGGTCTGTAACAGTTTGGGTCTAGAGTGTCTCCCCCTTTGAAGAGAGGGATGACCGCAGTAGCTTTCCAATCTTTAGGGATCTCAGACTCTACGAAAGAGAGGTTGAACAGGCTAGTAATAGGGGTTGCAACAATTTCGACGGAAAATTTTAGAAAGAGAAGGTCCAGATTGTCTAGCCCAGCTGATTTGTAGGGATCCATATTTCAGAACATCAGCTGTCTGGATTTGGGTGAAGAAGAAGTGGGTGGGGAAGCCAGCAAGTTGCTGCAGGAGATGCAGAGCTGTTGGCCATAGGGGAAGCCAGATGGAAAGCATGGCCAGCCGTAGAAAAATGCTTCTTGAAATTATCGATTATCGTAGATTTATCGGCAGTGACAGTGTTTCCTAGCCTCAGTGCAGTGGGCAGCTGGGAGGAGGTCCTCTTATTATCCATGGACTTTACAGTGTCTCAAAACATGTTTAAATCAGTGCTTCAGGATGCAAATTTCTGTTTGAAAAAGCTAGCCTTAGCTTTCCTAACTGACTGTGTATATTGGTTCCTGACTTCCCCGAAAAGTTGCATGTTGTGGGGGCTATTCGATGCTAAAGCAGAACACCACAGGATGTTTTTGTGCTGTTCTACATTTTTTGAATGGTGCATACTTATTTAAGATGGTGAGGAAAGCACTTTTAAAGAGCAGGGTTGAGGTCAATATCATTCTAGGATACACGTGCCAGGATGATTAGAAAGGCCTGCTCGCTGAAGTGTTTCAGGGAGCGTTTGACAGTGATGAGGTGTGGTCGTTTGACCACGGACCCATTACGGACGCAGGCAATGAGGCAGTGATCGCTGTGATCCTGGTTGAAGACGGCAGAGGTGTATTTAACGGGATACCCATGGTTACAGATTTAGTGTTGTACCTGGTAGGTTCCTTGATAATTTGTGTAAGATTTGAGGGCATCTAGCTTAGATTGTAGGACGGCCGGGGTGTTAAGCATATCCCAGTTTAGGTCACCTAACAGTATGAACTCTGAAGATAGGTGGGGGGGCGATCAATTCACATATGGTGTCCAGGGCACAGCTGGGGGCTGAGGGGGATTTATAACGAGTGGCAATGGTGAGAGACTTGTATCTGGAAAGGTGGATTTTAAGATATTTTAGAAGCTACATTTTTTTAGGCACAGACCTGGATAGTATGACAGAACTCTGCAGGCTATCTTTGCAGTAGATTGCAACTCTGCCCCCTTTGGCAGTTCTATCTGGTCAGAAAATATTGTAGTTGGGGATGGAAATTTCAGGATTTTTGGTGGCCTTCCTAAGCCAGGATTTAGACACAGCTATGACATCAGGGTTGGCCGAGTGTACTAAAGCAGTGAATAAAACAAACTTAGGGATGAGGCTTCTGATGTTAACATGCATGAAACCAAGGCTTTTACGATTACAGAAGTCAACAAATGAGTGTGCAAAAGTCAACAAAAATAGGTATTGTAGCCCAAGAATTAGCTGGTGGACCTCTTTGGCATGCCGGTAGATGGTCCTAGCTCGAGGTTAGCTCAAAGCTAACTGGTGCTTGCTTCAGGACAGAGACTTTTGCTAGGAGTAGCCACTCAGATCCATTTTAAAAGTTCAGATTTTGCAATAGGAATCCAGAGAAAAAGCAGTCCGATATACTCTGGGTTGATATTGTGCTGTGCAGACTGGCAGGTATTGACCGAGCTGAAGCTGGCTGGTGGCCGAGTTAAAGGTGAAGACCGCTAGCAGTGGCTAACTGACTACTAGCTAGTTAGCTGGCTAGCTGCTGATGGGGGTTCCGGTTCTAAAGTATAAAAATAGCAGATCCGTACCACATTGGGTGAGAGGGGTTGCAGGAGAGTATATTCAGTCTGTAAATGGAAAGTGAGATTAAAATGTATACGAAATATATACAAAACAAAACGAGGAAAACTATATTTACAAGACAAAACACACGTCCAATTGCTACTGCTTCATCTTGGAATGATGAAAGGCAACCAAATATCATCATTTAAAGAATAGGACTAAATCAAATCAAACTTTATTTAAAGTGCATTTAAAGTTTGAATTTAATTTAGTCGTATTCTTTAACTTAGAATTTGGATTGAGATGGAGACGTGAATCCAACATATCAATTATTAATTTGTAAACAAACTGGAATTAAAGCCAGACTAAGTCTGGCACTATCCAAGCAGATAGTGCTCCTTCAAATGTTGATATTCGGTTGCCTTGACAACCAAAAACAATTCAATATCCATTTTGTCTACAAATGAATAATTGAAATGTTGGATTCACATCTCTGTCGCAACTAAAAATATAAGGTAGCCCTTTCCTGCAGTCAAATTACCTAGTTGCCTCATGGGATTTCATGAATAAATACGATTTTTTAAATGCCGAAAATCTGGTGTTTCTACAGTATGTCAGAGGGTTTTGTTATACTTCAGTCTTCTGTGATGTATAAAAAGTGTAATAATGTGATGCAAAATACATTTCAACTCTATATCTGACATGGTACAGGTGTCTTCTTTTTTTGTAAACCCATAACCATGTGTGTGAGGTCTGTACTTTTGTTTCAGAGTAGATTTGTTTAAGACTACCAAGAACTCTGTGCGACCCTGATTTAGCCACTGCAGTAAAAGGTTAGAACAAAATCAAACTGGATTTGATCCTATTCTTTAGATTCTTTAGACTTAGATTTTTGAAGACACCATTTTAAATCAACCAAAGCTTGAAACTCCAGGCCTATGTGTTGTCTATTTTGTTATATAGCAAATGTTATATATTTTTCTTATTGTCAATGACGGCCAGTGGGTTAACTGCCTTGTTCAGGGGCAGAACAACAGATTTGTACCTTGTCAGCTCAGGGATTTGAACTTGCAACCTTTCAGTTACTAGTCCAACACTCTAACCACTAGGCTAACCTGCCGCCTCATTGGTAATACATGACTTATAAAGTATTGTTACATTTAATTTGCTCTGTTAAACATACCCTTCAGAATGATTTTGATAGCAGTGAATCTATTTAGCTATTAAGATGTGTCTTAATAACCCTTCTCATAATAGCACATTGGTAATACTCCGTGGTAAATATTGAAGTTAAGCAGGGCTGGCCTTAGTTAAAATGGGAGACCATATGGATAGATCAACTCTCCAGTAGGAGCTGCTGCTCAGCTTGTTTTTCTTCTGATAGTGGATATAAATGTAAAGATCTGATATAGTTTCAAAGGCAACGAATTCAACATATTGTATACAAGGCGTGTTTGTCCGTGTTGAAAATTGGTAAACAATGATGACATAATCATGTCGTAAAGAAATGTTACCTTCAAAACAACAGTTGACTTTTTGCAAATCCAATGTATTTTCCTTGTAGATCCCACATCACAATACGTTGACAAATTGCGTTTGTTGAAACAATGTTGATTCAAACAGTGTGTGCCCAGTGAGATGTTGCCAGTTGATGAGGAAAATGCATCCAGAAATGAATAAGAAAAATGAGGCCCCCGGCGCTGAGTTGACCTTTTCGAATTTCTGGTCATGGTTTTGTGCTTTCCTTGTCCGCCTCTTTGTTTACAGAGTGATTTAGAGTGATTGGAGAATCCATTGAACAGCAGGGGATCTGGGACCGAGGCTGTTGCTTTTAGGATGAGTTTAATGGGCCCTCGAGAGCTCCTGGTAGGGATGGAAGGTTTGGAGCAAGAGGTGGGCGGTGACTCCCCCCCCCCCCCCCCATTTCTCCTCTTTCGTCTCACTCATCTCTCACTCTAAACCAAGGCCCAGAAGTTAGCTTTCGTTGGGAGTAGCAGTATTATCCCCCTGTGACCTCACTTCCATATTGGCAGCACTGTCTCAAGAGTAGTCAAGTTGCCCAACCCAATAGGAAAGTGACAGAATGTTTTCAATAGCAGCATGGGACACTGAGGTCAGATATGCTTGATTGGAGCTCTTTCCTCCAATCCCAACCTTTTGAGGGTTTGGCAATGACCAGCGACAGATCATGCCATTGGGTGATATAGGTCTCTTTTTTAGGTGGGCGCCATGTTTCACAGCCTTCTCTGCCAATCTTGCGATAGAGTATTTAGTTTGACTGTTTGTGTACGGTAAGACTTTCACGAGCAGATCACAGACATTACCAATGTTATTCAAAACCCAACACACTTATCATTAGTATCACAAGTCTGTGAAAGCTGTTTAAGTTGGCAGTTTTAGGCTATTTTTCATAGTGTTTCATTTACATCACACGGGTGGGAAAGAGGGAGAGAGCTTCGAAAATTGTGGCGGAGCTGCAACACTATTTGGTCAGAGTTGTGTGTTATAATTTTGTTTCAAGATATATTTTTCATACATTCATCTTTTCAATACATTCTCTCTAAACACACTATCATCACATATGTGGCTTGTAGAGACTCAGTTGAAAGGATTTGAATGTATTACGTGAGCCTGTGAATTTAGTACTGTGGGTCAGTATACCAGTACTTTAGATGTTGTTTTGTGAGGCATTATACGAATCTTGGAAGAATGTCTTTTTTTAGTCTGCAACGGGGTGAGGCTCCGATTGCGAGATGAGCACCAACAGACTACACAAACTATCAACACCACACTGCCTAGCATCACATCATCGAAAATTCATATGTTACCACCTCCATCATTCCTCCATGTTACCACCTCCATATGTTACCACCTCCATAACCAGAACTAGCCTGGTTATTAAACCAGACTGAAATCTCTGCTCATCATTGTTCCACTTGTTGAGTGCAACATTCAGTTTGTTTTAACCAGACTACTCCAGAGCTTGTCTTCTGAAAAACAGCATCGAAGAAAAAACGGGCTAATCAGATGAAGGCATCGTCTAGGACATACTGTCATCTGTGGACTGAGCGTTCATCACGTGGTCAGGGTCCTGAGCGTGGGTTTTCTCTCTACTCCGATCCACCCGTCTACTTCACTTGGTGAAATTCCCAAGAGCACTGGCAGAGCAAGTGAAATTCCTCCTTTCTCGGACATCTGCTTCAGTTTTCCTTGGCAAATGAGAGCTGGCTGGACATTCCACCATTGTTTTTTCTTTGTTCAGCTCTTCAGAGAGAAAATAAAGATATTACAGACACTGTCTACCCGGCTAATAGCTGCCTGAGTAAAATAACCCAACCCCACCTCCTCCCCATCTTAAGGAAACAGCACAGTCAAACACATTTGAGTTTTATTAAAAGATTAAAATCTTTCGACAATTACTGATATAGTCATTATAAACTTTCTACTTGCTTCATATCATTCTAACAATAACATTCTTAGTCTGGCAAATAAAAAAGTAGGAAGACAAAAAAAAACTAGTTGGATGGAAGCTCAAGAGTACCGCCTTCGTTAAACATCTTAAAATCTGTTGTTACAGAAACGCACCACCCCTGCCTGCTGTTACTAAAACACGGCGTTCTTCCCCGTCTGTTATTCCAATCGCAGCCAAACTATTAAAACAATCACATTGAGGCAATCATTTCTCAATTTGTCACAGCGAGGCTGAGGTTTGTTCAGACCCTTGCTTCGTCGGGGCAACACAGTACAGTAAAGCAACACTGCTGCTGTGAGAGACACTGGCTGAGCTGGAGGAACATCCTCTAACTCATACAGTAGGGGCAAAGACAGGGAGGTTTACTGAAGTGAGATGAATTCTGTCTATTGTGTGTGCGCTTGCGTGTGTGTGTATTTGAGTGCCTGTTCCATATCAATATACTGTATGTGAGGAGATGACTGCATGGATTCCATTGGTCAAAGGAATTCCTTCGGTTATTTTCTGAATGCTGATTGGAAAGTAGTATTTCAGTAAAAAGTCATACTTCAACTGGAATATTCAATGAAACTGTAATACTGGTGTTTTAGGTGTTGCATGAAATTATGGCAGCAATAAGGAGCTCAAGGACTTACTGGTGCTGTGAGGTGACCTGCGTTTCACCTTGGAACAGAAGCCAATGTGCACGTTCGTTTGATAGCAATACTCCGACTCACCCACATTCCAGCTCACAAAAATCCAGCTTCACCTCAATTAGTGGGGAATCTGGTGGCCGCAGCCATCATTACTCTGGTATTAGAGTCCAGCAGCACCCCATAGACCGGCCCAAGACAGCACCCTGCAGCAATTTGTCCGTAATGAGACAAGACCATATTGTATGCCTGGAGCATGGGGCTTACCAATCAAATGGACTATTAGTAGTGGGTAACCCAATATGGAAGAGCACAGTTCATACTGAGGAGGATAGTGTACATAGTGTGTGTGTGTGTGTGTGTCCTCCAGCTGAATGCCCATTCAGCTCGATTATAAACCCATCTCAGCAAACTGTCTTTATTTTTCTTGTAAAAATCTATCCCCTGAAAAATTAATACATACTGTAAATTTAACAGGTTTGTTTGTATGACACCTAACACACTACGGAAAGCCAGCCACGAGTGTCTATCTAACTGTGATGTACATCTGTGTAAAGATAGAGGATTTCCTGACCACCTCCACCATCTTTTGACCTCTGCCAGTCTTCTCTACTACAGCTTGCAGCCTATGGAAAAGTCTCCCTCCTCTCCTCTTCGTGATCGTCTGCCGTTATGATGTGCATCTGCCAGAAGGAAGGCTGGTTATAGGCCCTGCCGGAGCAGTATACTTTACGCTGTGAGAACCTACAGCTGCCCAGACACCAGGTTAACGCTGGAGGATGTGATTTAAATATAAATCCTGTGTTTCGGCCAGCGCCTCATCTCTCTCTCTCTCGCCCCCATCGCTCTCGCTTTCTCCATCTCGGCCCCTCTCTCTCTCCCTCCATCTCCCACATTATCTCTCTCCCTCCCTCCCTCCCTCCCTCCCTCCCTCCCTCCCTCCCTCCATCTCTCTCCCTCCCTCCCTCCATCTCTCTCCCTCCCTCCCTCCCTCCCTCCCTCCATCTCTCTCCCTCCCTCCCTCCATCTCTCTCCCTCCCTCCCTCCATCTCTCTCCCTCCCTCCATCTCTCTCCCTCCCTCCATCTCTCTCTCTCCCTCCCTCCATCTCTCTCCCTCCCTCCATCTCTCTCCCTCCCTCCTCTTTTGATATTTCTGACTCCCAACCAATCTTACCTCTAACTTCCCAGCCCTCATCTTTTTTTACTTGGCCCGGTGGCCATTGTAAATTCTCAAGGACCCAAGTCTGCCGGCTCTTGTCTTGGCTACCTTCATGAAAGAGAGGGAGAATAAGCTGTCCCAGATCACAGATCACATAAAGCCGTCCTTTGGCTTTTCTTAAAATGCACGTCGACCCCCCTTTTTTTTTACAGGCTCCCCTCTCGTCTTACACGCTGACCTGTGGACTCGGAGAGGGAAGCAGGGGATGACATTAGGCCTAATGATGCCCCTCTGTCCCAGTAAAACGAACAGGGCTTAATAGAGACAGAGCACATAATAAACTCACATAGAGTTCCATGTACAGAACACAGCCACCCGAGAGGGTCAAAGGGTTTCAGACTATGAGGGTGTTGTGAAATTCACCAAGGTAATGGGTTTTCCGGTTCATTCCATTATTATCACCTAGAATCGATCTCTGGGATTATTGCTCTGTTTGCCTGTTCAAGTATTGATGATGTAACATTTTCTAACCAATTGGGGGATATTTTCTAAAGTAGAATAAGTCAGATTAGACAGATGAGAAATAGTTTCTTTCTAGCTTTGTTGGTTACATTCAGTTGTTAAGGACGAGTGTTACTTACCAACTTCTCACAGCCATTTCCTCTAATGGAGGAGAATTGGAGATTTGCGCATTTCCACTAGCCTGATGGGGGGACTATAGCTTCACTTAAGGACCACCTCCACTCCACAGCAATAAATCTTCGGGAGGGAAGTGTGTCTTAGCACGTCCAGCACAGGAAAGGGAGAATTAGAACAAGTAATTAAAACGTATTGACAACATATGTGCTCCACCCCTCTCTGCTGCTCTCTGAGTGTGAGTGAAGGTGTTTTACTCCTAATTACAGACAGACTGCCTCCTGGCTAATTATACTCCAACCGCAAACACACGCGCGCGCAAAGACACGTGCATGCATGCGTAAGTACTCACAGACATGCGCAAAAACACACGTTATTAGCCCACAATGTATTTCAAGGACAATTTCTCTGTTCATGTTTACCTTCAGCAGCCTTCAGCATGTAGTTTATTTTTCCTCCCGTACTCCAGCCCTTCCCTATCCCCTGCGCAGCCTTTTATCTGTCTGCTACTCCTCTTTATGCGTCAACACAACTATTCAGATATTTATCGACATTTACTCTACCGCACTCGTTCAGTGAGGGTCATCGTTTATCGTAATAAGCTATGGCTGCTCTACTAATCCAGGTATAGATCTATGCATTTTATGACAAATGTGCACGCACGTTCGTGCGATGGACAGCTGGGCTGGAAAATAAATCATCAAAAGATTAGCAGACTGCTCTGCCCACAAGAGAGAGTAACCACACGCGTGAGCAAGACCGTGTGTAGGAAGCATGTTTTGAAGCACATGCCAAGTTTGGTGAAGTTTGCTGAAGAGAATGGGCACTGCTGCCATATGCACCCACACATTCAACTGATTTTGAAACATTTTAGCTTTCAAGAGAAGTAGTAAGCCTTGCTGGAGTGGGTAACAGGTGCGCTATCTTGCCTTATTAGCTGGGTGCTCTGCCATGTATGACAATGACGACAAAATGAAATCCCAAGTTGAAGAACATTGGGAAATGTAAAATGTAATCCAAAATGTATTTTTTTAAATATATTTTTAAAGATGTCACCTGATAATTGCAATTGCCCACACCTGCATAGTAGTATTCAAAACATTAGTTGAGACAATTGTTACAATACACAGTGCATTCGGAAAGTATTCAGACCTCTCGCCATTTCCACATTTTGTTACTTTACAGCCTTATTCTAAAATTGATTCAATTGTTTTTTTTTACCTCATCATTCTACCCATACTACCCCATAATTACAAAGCAAAAACAGCTTTTAAGAGTTTTTTAACAAATGTATGACATTTTTAAAACTGAAATATCACATTTACATGAGTATTCAGACCCTTTACTCAGTACTTTGTTGAAGCACCTTTGGCAGCGATATGAGTATTCAGACCCTTTACTCAGTACTTTGTTGAAGCACCTTTGGCAGCGATATGAGTATTCAGACCCTTTACTCAGTACTTTGTTGAAGCACCTTTGGCAGCGATATGAGTATTCAGACCCTTTACTCAGTACTTTGTTGAAGCACCTTTGGCAGTGATTACAGCCCTGAGTTTTCTTGGGTATACACACGTTGTGCTTTGTCGAGCTGAGAAGTGTTTCAAAAGAAACACACAAGTTGCGCTTTTGTCGCATATAGTTCATTAGAAAGCACAGTGGTTATCACAGAATCACACTGACATGCCTGAAGATTGCATTGTAAGGATGACTTTCTCCATACTTTGGCTCAAACCTGGACTACCAGAATGCAGAGTTGTTTTGGATATCCCACAGGAGCACATCTCCCATGATGTGTGTCACTTTCCATCAACATAGTCCTTTCTCATCCACTCTGTGCACTTTGGGTTTTCAAATCCCCAAACAGACCATCCACCTTTTGTGAAGGAGCAGGAGAGGAGTCTGCAGCTGCAGTCACACCCTCGGCAAGGTGTCTGGACTCTGGGGTTGAGGTCTGTACTTCAGTGCATGTCAAACAGAGAGACAACAGACTCAAACCAGTGAGCCATATTCGCCCTCCTTGACACAACTGAATTGTCATCACCCCAAAGAGGCACGAGGGAAACTAGGGCTGGGCAAAATATATTGAATTAATTCAAATTCATGTTTTAGCGCATATGTTCCAAATGCGCATATGTTCCAAATGCCTGTATTGCAAAAGTCAAGTATTATTGAATTGTTTTCGTTTTTTATGAGTGTTTTGTCTTTTTGGTCTCGTCTCCTTCGCTCCTTCTGTGCTATGTGCACTGTGTACCTAACCTCTCGCACACAGACACCAAGCCCCTCCCCCAGCCACTTACCAAGCCCCTCCTTCTGCCACTTCATCCCCGACAACAAGCAGTTTCAACTCTCTATTTGCATCCGAGGTTTGGTCTAACATCTTCGGTCATATGGACACCGAAACACATTGAGACATTATTATACTGTAATGGAGGAGAACTTCATCTTTATAACGATAAACTTTTCATGTCTCAACTCCCAAAATGTAGAGCAGAGCATGCTAAGACGGCGGTATCATGCTTTCTATTCATGTTACCTGATGAAATTGCTGTACAATATGATCCTGTTGCCATCTGAAGCACATTCATAAATTCATAAATCAGCACTGCATGATTTCTGCTCTCCCTGTGCTATGCCGTGCCTTGATTGTAATTACTGTTGACGATATCTGGAAATGTGCATGTACACCCTGACCCATCTACTGTTGCTAGCCCCAATTCTGACTTGTGCTCTGATATCTGCTTCACTGATTTCTGCTCTCGGTAAACGCCTGGGTTTTCTGCACGTTAACACTAGAGGCCTAAAAGGGATCAATTATTACCTAAAATGGATCAATTGAAAGTTTGGGTTCACAGCTTCAATCCAGATGTGTTGGTCATTACTGAGACGTGATTAAGAAAGAGTGTTCTGAATACTGATGTTAACCTTTCTGGTTATAACCTTTTTCGGCAAGACAGATCTTCCAAAGGTGGTGGAGTGGCAATCTTTACGAAGGACCACCTTCAGTGCTTGGTTGTCTCCATCAAGTCTGTCCCCAAACAATTTGATTTGCTGGTTTTAAGCATTAAACTTTCAAATAGCTCTTTATTGACTGTTGCTGGGTGCTATCGTCCTCCATCAGCACCGGCCTGTACCCTACCTGCCCTAAGCTCTCTCCTGGCCCCTTACACTAAGTCTGAATTTGTCCTGCTAGGTGACCTAAACTTGGACGTGCTTAAACCACCTGACCAAGTCCTAAAGCAATGGGACTCCCTAAATCTTTCTCAGATTATCACCAATCCCACAAGGTAAGACTCCAAACACCCAGAAAAGGCTATTGTCCTCGATGTTACCCTCACAAATAATCCTGATAGGTATCAGTCTGGTGTTTTCTGTAATGACCTTAGTGATCGCTGTTATAAAGCCTGTGTTCGTAATGGCTGCTCAGTGAAACGACCTGTCCTGATTTGTCATAGACCCTTGCAAAAAAACTTTACTGAGCAAGCTGTTTAAAGACACCTGGACCTTCTTTTTTGATATTTTCAGTGGTATGTTAACAAACACACCCCCCAATAAAGAAAATACATTAAAAAAAGGTTCAGCCTCTGGTTCGACCGTAATCTTGCAGAGTTACTCCACCTCAAGAATCGCATTTGGCAAAAGGCTCGGCACACACATACTCAGGCTGACTGGTTATCGTTCAGGCAAATGAGAAATAAGTGCACTCAGGCTATCGGAAGGCCAAAGTTAGTTACTTTAAGGAGCAGTTCTCTCTCTGTGGGTCTAACCCCAATAAGTTCTGGAAAACGGTCAAAGACCTGGAGAATAAACCCTCCTCCTCACAGCTGCCCATGTCCCTTAATGTTGATGATGTGGTTGATACTGACAAGAAGCACATGGCTGAGCTCTTTAATCACCACTTCATTAAGTCAGGATTCCTATTTGACTCAGCCATGCTTCCTTGCTCGTCCAACATTTCCTCGTCTCCCACCCCTTCTAATGTGACTATCTCCGATGCTTCTCCCTCTTTTTCTCCTTCCCCGCTGCAAAGTTTCTCCCTGCAGGCACTCACTGAGTCTGAGGTGCTAAAGGAGCTCCTTAAACTTGACCCCAAAAAAACATCTGGGTTAGATGGTTTAGACCCTTTCTTCTTTATTAAAGTTGCTGCCCCTATCACTACCAAGCCTATCTCCAACTTTTTTAACCGGTCTCTCCTTTCTGGGGAGGTTTCCATTGCTTGGAAGGCAGCCACAGTTCATCCTTTTTTAAAAGGGGGAGATCAAACTCATCCTAACTGTTATAGGCCTATTTCTATTTTGCCCTGTTTATCAAAAGTGTTAGGAAAACTTGTCAATGATCAACTGACTGGCTTTCTTGATGTCTATAGTATTCTCTCGGGTATGCAATCTGGTTTCCGCTCAGGTAATGGCTGTGTCACTGCAACCTATCTCAGATAGTGGGGAGTGAGGCCTAAGAGGGTTTTTATAAATACGCATCAACCAGTGTGTCTTGCGACAGGTATACAGAGATGACCAGTTTACAGAGGAGTATAGAGTGCAGTGATGTGTCCTCTAAGGAGAATTGAGAGAGAACGCTTACCTGCCAATGTATAAATTATGTCTCCGTAATTTAGCATGGGTAGGATGGTCTTCTGAATCAGGGATAGTTTGACAGCTGTGGTGAAAGAGGAGCGATTATGATAGAGGAAACCAAGTCTAGATTTAACTTTAGCCTGCAGCTTTGATATGTGCTGAGAGAAGGACAGTGTACCATCTAGCCAAAGTACCAAAGCTCTAAACCCTCAGAGGTAACAATAACACCTGTGGGAAGAGGGGCATTCTTTTTACCAAACCACATGACCTTTGTTTTGGATTTGTTCTGAACAAGGTTAACTGACTTGCCTAGTTAAATAAGGGTTAAATAAATAAACACAAAGCAATGACACTACAAGCTTGGCACACCTGTATTTGGGGAGTTTCTCCCATTTTTCTCTGGAGATCCTATCAAGAATCTCTTTGTACTTTGCTCCGTTCATCTTTTCCTCGATCCTAACTAGTCTCCCCGCCCTGCCACTGAAAAATCTCCCCACAGCATGAAACTGCCACCCCCATGCTTCACCGTGAGTATGGTGCCAGGTTTCCTACAGACGTGACGCTTAGCATTCAGGCAAAATAATTACATCTTGGTTTCATCAGACCAGAGAATCTTGAATCTCATAGTCTGAGAGTCGTTAGGTGCCTTTTGGCAAACTCCAAGAGGGCTGTCATGTGCTTTTTACTGAGGAGTGGCGTCCGTCTGGCCACTCAACCATAAAGGCGTGATTTGTGGAGTTCTGCAGAGATGGTTGTCCTTCTGGAAGGTTCTCACATGTCCACAGAGGAACTCTGGAGCTCTGTCAGAATGACCATCGGGTTCTCCCTGACCAAGGCCCTTCACCCACGATTGATCAGTTTGGCCGGGCGGTCCGTTCTAAGAAGAGACTTGGTGGTTCCAAACCTCTTCTATTTAAGAATGATGGAGGCCACTGTGTTCTTGGGGACCTTCAATCCTGCTTCCTCAGAACTGTGCTTCGACACAATCATGTCTAAGAGCTCTACTGACAATACCTTCAACCTCATAGCCTGGTTTTTGCTCTGATATGCACTGTCAACTGTGGGATCTTATATAGATAGTTTTGTGCCTTTCCAAATCATGTCAAAGCAATTTAATTTACCACATGTGGACTCCAATGAAGTTGTAGAAACATGTCAAGAATGATACATGGAAACAGGATGCACCTGAGATCAATTTCGAGTCTCATAGCAAAGGGTATGAATACTTATGTAAATAAGGTATTTACGTTTTTTATTTGTTATAAATTTGCAAAAATTTCTAAAACCTGTTTTCACCTCATCATTATGGGGTATTGGTGTAGATTGAGGATTTTTAAAATTATTTAATCAAATCAAATTTATAAAGCCCTTCTTACATAAGCTGATATCTCAAAGTGCTGTACAGAAACCCAGCCAAAAACCCCAAACAGCAAGCAATGCAGGTGTAGAAGCATGGTGGCTAGGAAACACTTCCTAGAAAGGCCAGAACCTAGGAAGAAACCTAGAGAGGAACCATGCTATGAGGGGTGGCCAATCCTCTTCTGGCTGTGCCGGGTGGAGATTATTACAGAACATGGCCAAGATGTTAAAATGTTCATAGATGACCAGCAGGGTCAAATAATAATTATCACAGTGGTTGTCGAGGGTGCAACAGGTCAGCACCTCAGGAGTAAATGTCAGTTGGCTTTTCATAGCCGATCATTCTGAGTATCTCTACCGCTTCTGCTGTCTCTAGAGAGTTGAAAACAGCAAGTCTGGGACAGGTAGCACGTCCGGTGAACAGGTCAGGGTTCCATAGCCGCAGGCAGAACAGTTGAAACTGGAGCAGCAGCATGGCCAGGTGGACTGGGGACAGCAAGGAGTCATCAGGCCAAGTAGTCCCGAGGGCTCAGGTCCTAGGGCTCAGGTCCTCCGAGAGAGAGAAAGAAAGAAAGAATTAGAGACAGCATACTTAAATTCACACAGGACACCGGATAAGACAGGAGAAATACTCCAGATATAACAGACCTAGCCCCCCGACACATAAACTACTGCAGCATAAATACTTGAGGTTGAGACAGGAGGGGTCAGGAGACACTGTGGCCCCATCCGACGGTACCCTCGGATAGGGCCAAACAGGCAGGATATAACCTCACCCACTTTGCCAAAGCACAGCCCCCACACCACTAGAGGGATATCTTCAACCACCAACTTACCATCCTGAGATAAGTCCAAGGATAGCCAACAAAGATCTCCGCCATGGCACAACCCAAGGGGGGGGGGGGGGGGGCGGCAACCCAGACAGGAAGACCACATCAGTGATTCAGCCCACTCAAGTGATGCACCCCTCCCAGGGACGGCATGGAAGAGCACCAGTAAGCCAGTGACTCAGCCCCTGTAATAGCGTTAGAGGCAGAGTATCCCAGTGGAGAGAGGGGAACCGGCCAGGCAGAGACAGCAAGGGCGGTTCGTTGCTCTAGTGCCTTTCCATTCACCTTCACACTCCTGGGCCAGACTACACTCAATCATAGGACCTACTGAAGAGATGACTCTTCAATAAAGACTTAAAAGTTGAGACCGAGTCTGCGTCTCTCACATGGGTAGGCAGACCATTCCATAAAAATGGAGCTCAACAGAAGAAAGCCCTGCCTCTAGCTGTTTGCTTAGAAATTCTAGGGACAGTTAGGAGGCCTGTGTCTTGTGACCGTAGCGTACATGTAGGTATGTACGGCAGGACCAAATCACCTAATCAACTTTAGAATAAGGCTGTAACATAACAAAATGTGGAAAAAAGTCAAGGGGTCTGAATACTTTATGAATGAACTGTAAGGTATATACAGTACAAGTCAAAAGTTTGGACACACCTACTCATTCAAGGATTTTTCTTTGTTTTTACTATTTTTTACATTGTCGAATACTATTGAAGACATCAAAACTATAAAACAACACATATCGAATCATGTTGTAAGCAAAAGAGTGTTAAACAAATCAAAATATATTTTAGATTTTAGATTCTTCAAAGTATCCACTATTTGCCTTGATAACAACTTTGCACACTCTTGGCATTCTCTCAACCAGCTTCACTTGGAATGCTTGTCCAACAGACTTGAAGGAGTTCCCACATATGTTGAGCACTTGTTGGCTGCTTTTCCTTCACTCTGCGGCCCAAACCATCTCAACTGGGTTAAGGTGGGGTAATTGTGGATTCCAGGTCATCTGATGCAGCACTCCATCACTCTCCTTCTTGGTCAAATAGTCCTTACACAGCCTGGAGGTGTGTTGGGTTATTGTCCTGTTGAAAAACAAATGATAGTCCCACTAAGCGCAACCAGATGGGATGGCATATCGCTGCAGAATGCTCTGGTAGCCATGCTGGTTAAGTGTGCCTTGATTTCTAAATAAATCACTGAGAGTGTCACCAGCAAACACCCCCATACCATCACACCTCCTCCTTCATGCTTCACAGTGGGAACCACACATGTGGAGATCATCTGTTCACCTACTCTGTGTCTCACAAAGACAAAGTGGTTGGAACCAAAAATCTCAGATTTGGACTCATCAGACCAAAGGACAGATTTCCACCAGTGTAATGTCCATTGCTTGTGTGTTACTTAGCCCAAGCAAATCTCTTCTTATTATTGGTGTCCTTTAGTAGTGGTTTCTTTGCAGGAATTCGACCATGAAGCCTGATTCACGCAGTCTCCTCTGTACAGTTGATGTTGAGATGTGCCTGTTACTTGAACTCTGTGAAGCAGTTATTTGGACTGCAATTTCTGAGGCTGGTAACTATGATCAACTTGTCCTCTGCAGCAGAGGTAACTCTGGGTCTTCCTTTTCTGTGGCGGTCCTCATGAGAGTCAGTTTCATCATAGCGCTTGATGTTTTTTGCGACTTCACTTGAAGAAACTTTTCTGGATTGACTGACCTTCATGTCTTAAAGTAATGATGTACTATCGTTTCTCTTTGCTTATTTGAGCTGTTCTTGCCATAATATGGACTTGGTCTTTCACCAAATAGGGCTATCTTCTGTATACCACCACTACCTTGTCACAACACAACTGATTGTCTCAAACGCATTAAATTCCACAAATTAACTTTTAACAAGGCACGCCTGTTAATTGAAATGCATTCCAGGTGACAACCTTGTGAAGCTGGTTGAGAGAATGCCAAGAGTGTGCAAAGTTGTCATCAAGGCAAAAGGTGTATACTTTGAAGAAGTATGTTTAACAATTTTTGGGGTTACTAAATGATTCCATATGTCTTGTTTCATAGTTTCGATGTCTTCGCTATTATTCTACAATGTAGAAAATAGGTAAAATAAAGAAAAACCCTGGCTTGAGTAGGTGTGTTCAAACTTTTGACTGGTACTGTACCCATATACATATATGTTACGGTTCGGGTGAAAGAGAGTCAGACCAAAATGCAGCGTGGTATTCTGGATACATGTTTAATGATGATGAAAAAAACAAACAATACAAAAACAACAAACGTAACGCGAAAACCTATACAGCCTCTCTGGTGCAAACAAACACAGAGACAGGAACAATCACCCACGAAAACACTCAAAGAATATGGCTGCCTAAATATGGTTCCCAATCAGAGACAACGATAAACACCTGCCGCTGATTGAGAACCAATTCAGACAGCCATAGGCTATGCTAGAAAACCCCACTAAGCCACAATCCCAAAACCTACGAAAAATCCCAAGACAAAACACACCACATAATAAACCCATGTCACACCCTGGCCTAACCAAAATAATAAAGAAAACACAATATACTAAGACCAGGGCGTGACAATATACATATATATATATATATATATATATATATATATATATATATATATATATATATATATATATGTATATATACAGTGCCTTGCGAAAGTATTCGGCCCCCTTGAACTTTGCGACCTTTTGCCACATTTCAGGCTTCAAACATAAAGATATAAAACTGTATTTTTTTGTGAAGAATCAACAACAAGTGGGACACAATCATGAAGTGGAACGACATTTATTGGATATTTCAAACTTTTTTTAACAAATCAAAAACTGAAAAATTGGGCGTGCAAAATTATTCAGCCCCTTTAAGTTAATACTTTGTAGCGCCACCTTTTGCTGCGATTACAGCTGTAAGTCGCTTGGGGTATGTCTCTATCAGTTTTGCACATCGAGAGACTGACATTTTTTCCCATTCCTCCTTGCAAAACAGCTCGAGTGATGTTGGATGGAGAGCATTTGTGAACAGCAGTTTTCAGTTCTTCCCACAGATTCTCGATTGGATTCAGGTCTGGACTTTGACTTGGCCATTCTAACACCTGGATATGTTTATTTTTGAACCATTCCATTGTAGATTTTGCTTTATGTTTTGGATCATTGTCTTGTTGGAAGACAAATCTCCGTCCCAGTCTCAGGTCTTTTGCAGACTCCATCAGGTTTTCTTCCAGAATGGTCCTGTATTTGGCTCCATCCATCTTCCCATCAATTTTAACCATCTTCCCTGTCCCTGCTGAAGAAAAGCAGGCCCAAACCATGATGCTGCCACCACCATGTTTGACAGTGGGGATGGTGTGTTCAGCTGTGTTGCTTTTACGCCGAACATAACGTTTTGCATTGTTGCCAAAAAGTTCAATTTTGGTTTCATCTGACCAGAGCACCTTCTTCCACATGTTTGGTGTGTCTCCCAGGTGGCTTGTGGCAAACTTTAAACAACACTTTTTATGGATATCTTTAAGAAATGGCTTTCTTCTTGCCACTCTTCCATAAAGGCCAGATTTGTGCAATATACGACTGATTGTTGTCCTATGGACAGAGTCTCCCACCTCAGCTGTAGATCTCTGCAGTTTATCCAGAGTGATCATGGGCCTCTTGGCTGCATCTCTGATCAGTCTTCTTCTTGTATGAGCTGAAAGTTTAGAGGGACGGCCAGGTCTTGGTAGATTTGCAGTGGTCTGATACTCCTTCCATTTCAATATTATCGCTTGCACAGTGCTCCTTGGGATGTTTAAAGCTTGGGAAATATTTTTGTATCCAAATCTGGCTTTAAACTTCTTCACAACAGTATCTCGGACCTGCCTGGTGTGTTCCTTGTTCTTCATGATGCTCTCTGCGCTTTTAACGGACCTCTGAGACTATCACAGTTCAGGTGCATTTATACGGAGACTTGATTACACACGGGTGGATTGTATTTATCATCATTAGTCATTTAGGTCAATATTGGATCATTCAGAGATCCTCACTGAACTTCTGGAGAGAGTTTACTGCACTGAAAGTAAAGGGGCTGAATAATTTTGCACACCCAATTTTTCCGTTTTTGATTTGTTAAAAAAGTTTGAAATATCCAATAAATGTCGTTCCACTTCATGATTGTGTCCCACTTGTTGTTGATTCTTCACAAAAAAATACAGTTTTATGTCTTTATGTTTGAAGCCTGAAATGTGGCAAAAGGTCGCAAAGTTCAAGGGGGCCGAATACTTTCGCAAGGCACTGTATATATTAGCAAAATAGGATTGACAAATGGCATTTAGGTATCATTATGACCTAAGAAATTTTAGATATTTTGCTGCAATTAGTTACTTCCTAATGCACAATAAAGCCTACAAAAACAGGATTCTTTGAGATATGAAAAATAGACATCTGGATAGAAATATTGTGAATGAATGTATGAAAATATACGAGCATATAAATGATAGTGCAGCCATAAAATCTACCAAAATGGTCTGAATGAGAAAACAACATTTTGACCTCGAGGATACATGATATTTCATCTATCATTGCGAGAGCATTTTAGGGAGGTTGTGAACTGTTCCAGGCCCACAAAGCGCAAACCTTGCTGTCCCAGAAAAACAGGTGTAAATTACTTTGTGGAAACTGAAAGGGTCAGCATATTATGTGAAAGCTGGATGGTTCTTTGCTAAGCGAGTTGAATGCTGTGTAAGTAAAAGCAGGCTTGTAGGTGTATCTCGAAATGAATTTCCTG
Organism: Oncorhynchus mykiss; assembly: GCF_013265735.2. Lineage (NCBI taxonomy): Eukaryota > Metazoa > Chordata > Actinopteri > Salmoniformes > Salmonidae > Oncorhynchus > Oncorhynchus mykiss. The sequence continues at coordinate 14,952,507 of NC_048584.1, forward strand.
TTTACGATATCAACCCACCTATTTTTTGTCTCCTGATTATCAGTCTAAACGGTTGGCGTCTCCACCCTCTGACACACACACACAACATCTGGGTCCAGCCTGCATGTAATTGACAGTGACACAGGGTTAAGGGTTATCAGGACGTGTTGGCGCTGGATGATGATGTCACCAGGGTCCCTGAGGGAGAGTGAGGTCAGTAAGTGGGTTGCTGAGCATTGATACGAAGCCTTTAAATAAACAGGGATACTGCGTAATTCCTCCGAATCAGCAGAGAAAACACGATTAAACTGTTTTGGAGGAAGCCAATCAGTGAGTTGCATGGTGATTTGGCTTTTAGAAGAACAGGGAGGCAGAGTTTGTATGGGTGGGAAGAGTAGGGTGGGCAGACTTGGAGCTCAGAACAAAATCTAGTCTAAATACTAAAAGCACTTGGTCCGAGAGACACAAATGCTAGATATACACAGAGATTATGCATGTTTATAGAGTTCAGACTAAATAATCGCCAGGGTTGAGTATTCTCCTCTTCTCATTGGGCGTCTGGGTCTAGAGGGTCCCAATGAGTGGGTAGACTGAGAAATAGAAGAAAGCAGAACTAGATAGCTCAGGCAGACTCTATCCCATAAATAATACTTTAACTGGGCCCAACAGGAAACCATGGTGATGTTAAAAATGCAAAAACAGAAATGCGTTGACCAGTGACCATGCTATATAACACTCTGCAAGGACCTTGGCGGGTAGGACAGTGGCACCAACAATAGTACAATTATTATGGTCCTCTCCTAACAAGCTCCAACGTTACTGTGGTTATGCCTGGTATTATGTTTAGTCAACATTTAAAGGCCTAAGATCTTCAGTCTACCTACAACAAACACAGTTAAATACCCTGGCAACAATCAAAATGCAGTATGGATATTGGTGTTTTGCAGTAATGGCATTTTGCATGCTTTATACACCTGCTATAACATCTACTCAGACACTCTACAACATGGCCCACCATTCGAGGGTAAAGACCATGGTCACACTATGCTCACACATCCCATCGTTTCTCCCACTCTCTCAGTAGAAAAGCCTCATGCAAGTTCCTGAGTGGGTAGATTATCCCAACATGTGATGGATTCAAAGCTCTGTTACGTCAAAAGAGAGTGATGTGCTTATAGTACTACCTAGCACCTTGCTGTGTTTTCTCCCCGTGTACTAGGTAGGTGACCCAGTGAAGGGAGAACCCCAGAGAGAATGAATGACTGTTATAGAGTTATGTCTTGTCAGCATGATTTACCCTTCATAAGGCCAGGTGGCTGCTAAAAATACTAAATACTAATAAGGCCAGGTGACTGACATCTCCACTGCTCCCAGAGTTTTCCAGGTGTTTTTTTTTTTGTGTGTGTGTGTGTGTGTGTGTGGGGGGGGGGGGGGGGGGGGGGGGGGGGGGTCTGCTCTGAGCCCGGTTAGAAGCACTGGTAGATTAGGACCTGTGTGTGTGTGCATGACCCGTGTGTGTGTGCGTGTGCGTGTGTGTGCGTGCGTGCGTGCGTGCGTGCGTGTGTGTGTGTGTGTGTGTGTGTAAGCCTGTGTGTCTGTGTATGCCCTGACCCTTGCAGCTGCAGTATCACGTCGGCCTATCGGCCTAGCTCTCTGACATCAGCTGCTTCTCTGACAACCCTGCTCTTCCTGGACCCTTTAAATTAGCTTCTGGCCATGTCATCACCTCCTCCTGTAATCCTCCCCCTCTCAACTGTCTGACAGCCCATTGCCTGGACCTTCCTCCCCATGCCCCACACAGGTGCGCTCAGCAGCACAGGTGTCCACGGCCTGGCTAAACAGCATAGCAATCGCTAGGAGACACAAAACAACACAACAAAACAGAATGCACCGGGACAACACAACCGCTACCGTACAGCTGTAAAGACAGAGGTTGTATTGTCTGATGATGTGGTAGAGTGAATGCCGTCTCTCTTTTAATGCTCCGTTTTCTATCAGATTATTTCTCCCTTGCTCTCTATTTTGTCCTCCGTCTATGGCTGTATAGACCCTGTAGTTAGTCATACAGTTGTTTTTGTTGGCCACGAGAAGAGCCCAGCCAAAGTACACCATGTTTCTGCCCGGTAGGTGTGGAGATTTGATAATAATCTGGACTTTCTCCCTCCTCACTGAGAAAGTCCTCTCTCAGCCTACTTACCTGCCATGTGTGTGTGTGTGTGTGTGTGTGTGTGTGTGTGTGTGTGTGTGTGTGTGTGTGTGTGTGTGTGTGTGTGTGTGTGTGTGTGTGTGTGTTGTCTGGAGCTGACGGATGATTGGCTGACTCTTCACCTAGTCTGGCTCTGGTCCACGGCGGCAGCCTAGACTCAGACTCTCTGTAGATGAGAGAGAGCGAGAGAGAGAGAGTGTGTGTGTTTGCGGTGAGGGTGGTAGGTGGGAATGATGACTTTCAGAGATATGTGTGTCTGTGAGTGAGGTATCTATGTGTGTGTGATGAAGAGGGTGTGTATGGGGGTTGGGAGAGAGGACATACGGGCAATTACTAAGATAAAGCTGCCTTGCCTCAAGTCTCCTCTCTACCCAACAGACACACAGGCCAGGAGAGACCGATTTACTCACAGTGCGAAGGGTAAAGGCAGATGGGCTTTGCTTAGCTTTACACCCTCTAAAACCAAACTTTAAAATAAATAAAAACTGATTCCTGCAGAAGTAGGGGAGAAGTAGATGTTTGTTGAATGAAGTTTGAACGGTTACAAGTTACATGAGTGTGTCAGTGTATGTGTGTGTGTGTGTGTGTGTCCATCAGAGTTCATGGGTGTTTGTGGTGACTGTGAGGTGGCGGCTGGTGGGCTGAGTGGTATTCGGCGTCTTGGCCCATTTCGATGCTGCAGTGACGACCTTGGGTGTTATGGGGTGGTGTTATTATTAGCCGCCAGCTGGTAGCTATTGCGAAAACATAGAGCATTACAAAAGTAGTTTCAAAGCACATGGTTGTTCCTAGCAATTTACTTCACAGCTCAGTTCTCATTGCATCCATGTACAGAACAAGAATATGTACCGAAAGAAGTGCGGAGGAGCAGGAGAAAAACAAATCCCGCATTTAGGTGATGTCATTACAGTGGCCCTAAGGGGCATTTTTTTTAATGTAGTGACAGCATGAGGAAAAAGCATGAGCTTCAACGTTTTGTGGATCAAACAGGAGAAGAAATAAGCAGCGCAATTAATGTTGCGAGGTCATGATTTCACAGACACGCTGACTCTCTCAATCCCAGGGTGTTTGGCTGCTGATGCTCTGCCCAGACCTACACTACTTTACCTGCCCTCCCAATAGTAACCAGACTCTCCCCTGCTTGTAAGTAGGCCCAATTTGGAGAGCACCGCCTCACCTGAATAAACTTCCTGCTCTATCTGCACTAATTACAGGATCAACTCCTTGGAATTCACTTTTCCCCGGAGGGATCAAAAACACAGGGCTTGTCAGTCAGGTATACAGGGGACTTTCCAGAGATATTGGATCTTTCTCTGGGAACTGACTGAGCGAGTGGGAGCTTTCCCTCACCTTCACAAACGGGCATCATCAGAAGAACTTGGACTTGTTTCTGGGCCAGTCAATCTAAGAAGAGCAAAAATGAGAAAGGTGGTCCTTGATGTGCACCTGACACCTGGAGATGACATGCACCTAGGAATGTGTCTCACCTGGGATAGCCTGTCCCAGTTTGACCGAGCAGGCTGAGACCGGGTTCTATGCAGATGCAGGATCTTAATTTGATCACCCTGTTGCAGGAGAACTTTGTAATTTCAGACTTGATTTTCCTATACGAAAAATGTATAACCCCCTGCAAAAATGCCCAATAATTATAATCCACACAATAATTCACATTATTTTCCTGCTGTAGCAAACTGGTTCAAATGAAGAACCTTCTACTGTAGGACGATCAAACACTCTAAAACTTAATACTGTACCTAAACCACATCGTCATGACTCTGGTTAAATCGTACCTCGATTCAAATAGTAATTTCATTACTTTCTTTTTTTTGCCTTTTTATAAAGGAATTATGCTAATAGCACATAAATACAAAATGGCTTTGTGAATTTACCTCAATTAGTTTGTCTAAATGGGCCACATTAAGGATTTACATAAGCAGACAAGGGGTTGGTCACGGCCCTAGATGATCCTTATCATGCACATGTGCAGTGCAGGCTGCTTCAGTGGCAGTAGGAAGGGTAGTGAACAGAGGAGTGAATGGAGGGGTAGGTGGAATGAGTGGGGCATGAGCTGGGGTGCGAGGCAGACTCGGTGGCTTTGGTGTAATTTTCGCCTGTTTTGGGTCAGCCCTGTTTCAGCCATGCATACCCCAGTCCCGATCCCAGTCAGAGGCAGACATGTAGATCGAGAAATAAGATGTTTGAGGCAGTAACAGCACGGCTTCTGTTGCCATTGTAAATAACATATGTCATGAAAACACTCGTATATCTGATTTAGAGCAATGGTAACTCCCCCTCAACCATCTCCTAACATATTTTTTAGGTCTAAATGTTAGAGAAATATATTCAGATGCCAAGAGCACAATGTAGCTATCACTAGAGCCAAGTCCATAAGGGTGGAATTCCGACCAGAGTAAAGAGAGCATCAACGGAATTGACCTAATTTTGTTTTATGCCCTTTTCTCTCTATGCGAATCCTGACCTTGAATTTAAGCATGAGAATAGCATGCGATTCACCTGCTATTCGTTTGAGGTGGAGAGTTAAGAAATTAAAGTGTGGCGGAGGTGTGTCTACAGATGAGCCATATTCTGACCTCGTCTCAATTCCCTAACAATTGCACCACATGGAAAAAGCATATTCCACAGTGGGAAAAGCATATTTATTTTTGTCCATATCATCTCCGTACACTGTAATATTAGAAAGTGATATTAGCTATTGATAAGAGCTAGGGAAATGAGTAATCCCTTTGGGGAAGGGGATTGTAAATACACATAGCAATTGTTTTAAATGATTTTTTTCTTATGACGTGTAACGATCCTCTTCCTGTGAATGACTGGGACCAAGGCGCAGCGTGAGACGTGTTCATGATATTTGATTAAAATCAAAACACTAGAACAAAAAAAAAACAACAGAGGAAAACGAACAGTTCTGTGAGGATACAAACAATACAGAAAACAACTACCCACAAAACCCATGTGGGAAAGAGCTACCTAAGTATGGTTCCCAATCAGAGACAATGATAGACAGCTGTCCCTGATTGAGAACCATACCCGGCCAAAAACAAAAGAAATACAAAAACATAGAAAAAAGAACATAGAATGCCCACCCTAGTCACACCCTGGCCTAACCAAAATAGAGAATAAAAGCCTTTCTATGGCCAGGGCGTGACATGACCACTGGAGACTAATGTGAAACCAGTCACATGGAAACAAACTGTAAATCTTATCAACATGTATTGCAGCCCCCTTTTCACAGTGAAGTAGACTATAAATTGCCGTGCTGTTATTCAGAACTTTAATTGTAGGCCCTTATCATTTTGTATCATGTTAAATATTAGCCACTATCAGGAGCCAGAGTCAGTAATACCCACATACATTAATAACTGTCACTTTACACTGTCACGTCCGTGTAGTTGTTCCTGAGTTGTTAACAATGATGATAAATACATTCAAATTGTGGATCATATTAGGCTAATGTTGTGCAATCATTTGGAACATGTAGCCTATTTGAATCAATAATTTGGAACATGTAGCCTATTTGAATCAATAATTTGGAACATGTAGCCTATTTGAATCAATCATTTGGAACATGTAGCCTATTTGAATCAATAATTTGGAACATGTAGCCTATTTGAATCAATCATTTGGAACATGTAGCCTATTTGAATCAATCATTTTGGAACATGTAGCCTATTTGAATCAATCATTTGGAACATGTAGCCTATTTGAATCAATCATTTGGAACATGTAGCCTATTTGAATCAATCATTTTGGAACATGTAGCCTATTTGAATCAATCATTTGGAACATGTTGCCTATTTGAATCAATCATTTGGAACATGTAGCCTATTTGAATCAATAATTTGGAACATGTAGCCTATTTGAATCAATCATTTGGAACATGTAGCCTATTTGAATCAATCATTTTGGAACATGTAGCCTATTTGAATCAATCATTTGGAACATGTAGCCTATTTGAATCAATCATTTGGAACATGTAGCCTATTTGAATCAATCATTTGGAACATGTAGCCTACTTGAATCATTATGGAAGTCAGACCCCACGTAGCAGTTTAAACCTGGAGCCTGGCACACAGTTCACGATGACAGGACCGTTTTCATGCAATTCCATGATTGGTGAGGATTTGGGTAGATTTGTAGGATTATTGTACACTTTTTTCCACCTTCCAAAATGTCATGCATTGAACTTGTAAATGGCAACTTTCAGGATGAATCAAACCACTGTATTTTTAATTAATACATACTTTCCTAACCCTAAATGTGCATAAATAGTCTACAATATCAGAGTATTTTCAAATTTACCAGTTGGTGCTGAAACGAAGACGAATATGCATAGACAGTACCAGTCAAAAGCCCATCCCCAAACCCCCTTTCCGGGGGACAAAAGCACATTTGTTTTACATTTCGTTTTTTACAGGTATATTGTTACATATGCAGTACCAGTCAAAAGTTTGGACACACCTACTTGTTCAAGGGTTTTTCTTTATTTTTACTATTACCCACATTATAGAATAATAGTGAAGACATCAAAACTATGAAATAACACATGTGGAATCATGTAGTAACCAAAATAGTGTTAAACAAATCAAAATGTATTTTATATTTGAGATGCTTCAAAGTAGCCACCATTTGCCTTAATGACAGCTTTGCACACTCTTGGCATTCTCTCAACCAGCTACATGAGGAATGCTATTCCAAAAGTCTTGAAGGAGTTCCCACATATGCTGAGCACTTGTTGCCTGCTTTTCCTTCACTCTGCGGTCCAATTATTCCCAAACCATCTCAATTGGGCTGTATTTTTTTTACAATATTTTAGATTGACAATCATTCCATTACATAATTTTTGATATCACATGCCTTTGTTTTATTTTACTGCATAAGTTAAATCAGGATCATGCCTCTACTGCCATTCATTCCAATTAGACTGATTAAGATTTCTCCCTGACCAATACGGCTGCTATTTTTTACCCCATTCTGGAATATTTAGGGTTTATGATATAGCCCCTCTAGTAAATTAATAAGATTCGCCCCCAGATCAGATATGATCATGTCATAACCCATGTAAAAATGTTTAGAATTACAGTAAATTTGCTGTTAAACTGAAACATTTTCTCTCACCCTCATGGTCAAATTTGTAGAATAGAAGGAAATTTGCTTAAAAATGCAAAGTTCTCTCGGCCTAATTGCAAAATGTGCAGAACAGCATGCGATTAGCTATTTTATGGCCATGGGCTTAAAAGTAATTATATTGTTAGACCACTATCAACAGGGGGAGTTGGGGGTTGTGAATACACAATAGACCCGATTACATGCAACCAAATAGGCCTATCCCAGGTAGCCATACATATTTCACGTTTGGCTATACAGTTGTTAAAAGCATGACATTTTGTCATGTAAATAAACCATGGCTAGTCATCACATCAGACATGGGAGATTATGATAATGGAAAAATGTGAGAAGACCCTAAGTAATTAAAACACAACAACACCTTTAATTTTTATTCTGAAATGTAAAATGACACAATGACTGTCTCTTACAATGTAAGGTGACACAGTTACTGTTTATTATCTCCTCAACATATGCTAACCTGTATAATGCCTAGGCTACAACTCGAACTGCAATGATTAGACTACATACCTCTGCAGGCTCGCTTTGACGCCTTATTTTCTCAAAATCACCTCGTTTTTGGCACGGCACCAGATCCTGTCCATCGGAACACAGAAGCTGCAGTTGTGTCCTTGAGTTTTCTTCTGTGTTTTGTTTCCATAAATTCCGATTGTATATCTCTTACGTAGTCATCGTCAATGAAGTGCTTACTACATACACATAGATTTGCAAAATAGGCTGTAGGGAGTGAATACCAGCTCACTCTTGCTCCCATCTCTTCGGATTTCCACTTTTTAGATAAGTCTTTAAACTTTTTTGCCAGTCCTGCTCCCCCCCACAAAACTTCCAACGTTGTGGGAACAGTTTGGGGAAGGCCCTTTCCTGTTTCAGCGTGACAATACCCGCGTGCACAAAGTGAGGTCCATACAGGAATGATTTGTCGAGATCGGTGTGGAAGAACTTGACTTGCCTGCACAGAGCTCTGACCTGAACCCCATCGAACACCTTTGGGATGAATTGGAATGCCGACTGCGAGCCAGGCCTGATCGCCCCAACATCAGTGCCCGACCTCACTAATGCTCTTGTGGCTGAATGGAAGCAAATCCCTCCAGCAATGTTCCGTATAGTGGAAAGCCTTCCCAGAAGAGTGGAGCCTGTTATGGCAGCAAAGGTAATATGCATGACAGATTACAAAAATACTATGCATATTATGCATAAAACTGACTGAAAGTAATCATCATTTGTATGTGGTATGGTGGCCATTGGCTCAACTTACCCAAAGGCAAACATTATGACTATATTAGCCCAAACAGCTACAAGGATGCACTTTCATGCTAGGTTTAGGATCTCATATTGTAGTGTATAGAGACCCCAAGTGATCTAAAAAAAAACATTCTTAAAAATATCTACTTTGGTTTAGATACAAGCCATGGATTACAGACAACATTCGTACTGAGCTAAAGGGTAGAGCTGCCGCTTTCAAGGTGCGGGACTCTAACCCGGAAGCTTACAAGAAATCCTGCTATGCCCTGCAATGAACCATCAAACAGGCAAAGTGTCAGTACAGGGCTAAGATTTAATCATACTACACCGGCTCTGACGCTCGTCTTATGGGGCAGGGCTTGCAAACTATTACAGACTACAAAGGGAAGCACAGCCGCGAGCTGCCCAGTGACACAAGCCTACCAGACAAGCTAAATCACTTCTATGCTCACTTCGAGGCAAGCAACAGAGGCATGCATGAGAGCATCAGCTGTTCCAGACGACTGTGTGATTACGCTCTCCGTAGCCGACATGAGTAAGACCTTTAGACAGGTCAACATACACAAGGCTGCGGGGCCAGACGGATTACCAGGACGTGTGCTCCGGGCATGTGTTGACCAACTGGCAGGTGTCTTCACTGACATTTTCAACATGTTCCTGATTGAGTCTGTAATACCAACATGTTTCAAGCAGACCACCATAGTCCCTGTGCCCAAGAACACAAAGGCAACCTGCCTAAATGACTACAGACCCGTAGCACTCATTTCCGATGCCATGAAGTACTTTGAAAGGTTGGTAATTGCTCACATCAACCCCATTATCCCAGAAACCCTAGACCCACTCCAATTTGCATACCGCCCAAACAGATCCACAGATGATGCAATCTCTATTGCACTCCACACTGCCCTTTCTCACCTGGACAAAAGGAACACTTATGTGAGAATGCTATTCATTGACTACAGCTCAGCGTTCAACACCATAGTACCCTCAAAGCTCATCACTAAGCTAAGGATCCTGGGACTAAACACCTCCCTATGCAACTGGATCCTGGACTTCCTGACTGGCCGCCCCCAGGTGGTGAGGGTAGGTAGGAACACATCTGACACGCTGATCCTCAACACTGGAGCTCCCCAGGGGTGTGGGCTCAGTCCCCTCCTGTACTCCCTGTTCAACCACGACTGCATGGCCAGGCACGACTCCAACACCATCATTAAGTTTACAGATGAGACAACAGCCTGATCACCGACAACGACGAGACAGCCTATAGGGAGGAGGTCAGAGACCTGGCCGGCCGGGTGGTGCCAGAATAACAACCTATCCATCAACGTAACCAAGACTAAGGAGATGATTGTGGACTACAGGAACAGGAGGACCCAAGCACGTCCCCATTCTCATCGACGGGGCTGTAGTGGAGCAGGTTGAGAGCTTCAAGTTCCTTGGTATCCACATCAACAACAAACTATAATGGTCCAAACCCACCAAGACAGTAATGAAGAGGGCACGACAAAGCCTATTCCCCCTCAGGAATAGGCTGCATGCCATCCAGGACCTCTATACCAGGCGGTGTCAGAGGAAGGCCCTAAAAATGGTCAAAGACCCCAGCCACCCCAGTCATAGACTGTTCTCAATTCAATTCAATTCAAGGGCTTTATTGGCATGGGAAACATGTGTTAACAACCGCATGGCAAGCGGTACCGGAGTGCCAAGTCTAGGACAAAAAGTGTTCTCAACAGTTTTTACCCCCAAGCCATAAGACTCCTGAACAGGTAATCAAATTGCTACCCAGACTATTTGCAAGGCCCCCCCCCCCAACCCCTCTTTTTACGCTGCTGCTACTCTCTGTTTATCATATATGCATTGTCACTTTAACTATACATTCATGTACATACTACCTCAATTGGGCCGACCAACCAGTGTTCCCGCACATTGGTTAACCAGGCTATCTGCATTGTGTCCCACCCACCACCCGCCAACCCCTCTTTTACGCTACTGCTGCTCTCTGTTCATCATATATGCATAGTCACTTTAACCATATCTACATGTACATACTACCTCAATCAGTCTGACTAACCGGTGCCTGTATGTAGCCTCTACTTCTATAGCCTCGCTACTGTATATAGCCTTAGTCTTTTTACTGTTGTTTTATTTCTTTACCTACCTATTGTTCACCTAATACTTTTTTTTGCACTATTGGCTAGAGCCTTTAAGTAAGCATTTTACAATAAAGTCCATACCTGTTGTATTCGGCGCACGTGACAAATAAACTTTGATTTGATTTGAAGCATCATGAAACCTATAACACAATAAATTAATTTGACTTGGTGAAAATCTGTTTTTTCTTACCAATTTTTCCATGTGGTTTATTCGTTCACAGACTAAATTAAATGATGACCTCTTCCTAAATACTTGGTCAAATGATTCATTTTGCGTTTGGTGTCCTAGGGTGGCTCAACTTACCCCAATCTCTCCTACCAGCAACTCGGCAAAACTGCCTTTTTTGGTTAAAAAAAGGTGCCACAAAAAGGTGCAGACATCCTCAGAGCAAGTCTGAGTAAATAAGTCCTGAAAGCCTCTTTTTTGTTTCAGACACATATCACAAAAATAATAGTGTCAACATCCTTCCGGACATACCTCTGGACAAGAGTAAAATCAAGGGATGGCTCATTCTGGTGACACACACACACACACACACGTCTTACAGCTTTAAAAACAGACAGCAGCAGGAGATCTGATTTGCCTTGTCCAAACATAGTGTGATGGAGTGGTGGATTTTCCAGGAAGATGAGTCTGAGGGGATGTGTCTGTCAGAGTGGGCCAACAGCAACACTCACGGAGCCTGTTTAAGAAGGGAGGGAGAAATAAAGGAGAGAAAGAGAATACGAGACACTTACTTGAAGAGATGGAGAAAAATCTCACTGGAAACAAACTGGCTGAATCAAAGTTGTTTCAACGTAATTAGTCAATGTATTGTGACATGGAGTTTTATGTGGAAAATGCATTAGATTTAGATTAAGTGTGTAAAATGTTGTTATGAGGGTGAAATATCAAGCACAGGATTATATCATCATGGTAACCAAATGTCAACAGGCAAATGTTGTATAAAATATGCTGAATTTGTATCTTTAAAACAATGTCAGATCTTCAATGCTATATCCAAAATCAGAAAAATAAACTGACGGGGCAGCACTTCCTACTGGAGAACATTTTGGTCTCCCATTCAGGGTTATAAACCAAGTACAACCCTGCTAAGCTATGATATTTGTCACTGACTATTACCAATGTGCTTTCGTGAGAGATAATCGAAGTAATAATTTTTTAAATAATATTTTTTCATTTTTTCACACCAGATACAAGCATACACATACGAAGAACAACTTGCAGACATGCACAAATGGAAACGACATCTCATCTTCCCAGACCCACATGCTCACACCTTCATCCCTAGTGCCTGAATTATTGTTTGGCTTTACATTGTACCAATTCATTTTTCTCGGTTGGCCTTGCTATTTCAATAATAAACCATTCGATTAACATGGGATAGATTGAGTTCCGAGAATCGTCCAGCCCATTGGAAAACTCAGTACACCCCCATATGCCATGTTTTGAAATATGCAGACAGATGGATTAAAAGTAATTTACATTGTAATACTACTGACAGCCAACTCTCTAGCTCCGCCCATAACTTGTGGACTTTAAAGCATTCCCAGAAATCATGGATTATTGAATCATTGTTGGTTAGTTTTACACTTAAGACATGACTCTGCCGTTGTGCTGAGAATTTGTGAATTTTGTCTCTTCTATAATAAATGATATACATTAGTTTATACTGGATTAAGCATATTGCCTCCATCTAGTGCCAACATCAGTTCTATTCAATTCTCGGTAAAAAAAAAAAATTCTAAGAGATTCTGCAAGATTTGTATATTTTACCTATCATATGAACATCCTTTTCTGACTCAAATAACATTCCCTTAAGGTTTCTCTGATATCCAAAAGATTTCAAATCAAAATTTCATGATATACAATTTTTAAGTTACATGTATTTGAAAAGATTTGCATTGGTCAGTCCAAAATTGTTTTTCAATTCTGTCATGAAAATAAATGTATTTCCTGTTACCAAGTCATTTATATTTTCTAGGCAATTAGTTTTCCATGTGGACCAATTTATCTGTGAATTCTGAACAGCTATCCAAGGACTGTTCCAGTTTGTCTACAAATGTATCATTTATATGCTGGATTCACGTCTCACGTCTCCAGCAAAAAAACGGGCATTTAAAGTTTGATTTAGTCCCATTCTTTTATTTAGCTCTTTGGTTGAGATAGAGATGTGAATCCAACATATCAGTTATTCATTTGTAGACAAACTGAAATGAAAGACTATGTCAGTGGCACAGATGGAACTATGCAATCAGAAGATAGTGTACATTTTCAATCAAATCAAATTTTTATCGGTAGCATAGACCTATTTAGCAGATGTTATTGCGGGTGTAGTGAAATCCTTGTGTTCCTAGCTCCAACAGTGGTTGCGTTGTCAACCAAACGCAATTCAATATCACTTTTGAAATACAGTTAAATGACCTTTAAATTAAGGCTATATTACAAATGAATGTAACATTCAACCCAAAACAAAATCCAAGGCCACATATTAAGGTACTTTAACTGTAACTATACATTTATTTTGATGTCATCAAATAGAGTGTGCATGTTCAAGATTGCATGCACAGGTCATCGCAGGTCTATGGAGATCTTCACAATTGCTGTAATAATCTGTGCAGAATGGAATTGATAACTTGCACCATGTACTTTTAACGGTGTACTTTTAAGTTGCTGGATATTGGAGGGAACTTGGAAAACGCTGTCTTACATGTCCATCCGGAGCATCCCAAACACGCTCAATGGGTGACAGGTCTGGGGAGTATAGAAGCCATGGAAAAACTGGGACCTTTTCAGCTTCCAGGAATTGTCTACACATCAATGTGACACGGGGCTGTGCATTATCATGCTGAAATATGAGGTGATGGAGGTAGATTAACGGCACAACAACGGGCCTCAGGATCTCATCACGTTATATCTATGCATTACAATTGACATCGATAAAATGCAATTGTGTTTGTTGTCCGTAGCTTATGCCTACCCAATACCATAACTCCAGCACCACCGTGGGGCACTCTGTTCACAACGTTGACATCAGCAAACCGCTCAACCACACGACGCCATACACGCTGTCTGCCATCTGCCCAGCACTGTTGAAACCGGGATTAATCCATGAAGAGCACACGTCTCCTGCTTGCCAGTGGCCATCGATGGTGAGCATTTGCCCACTGAAGTCAGTTACGACGCCGAACTGCAGTCAGATCAAGACCCTGGCGAGGACGATGAGCACGCAGATGAGCTTCCCTGAGATGGTTTCTGACAGTTTGTGTAGAAATTCTTAGATTTTTGCAAATCCACAGTTTCATCACTTGTCCGGGTGGCTGGTCTCAGACGATCCCGGAAGTGAAGAAGCCGGATATGGAGGTCCTGAGCTGGAGTGCTTACACAGTTTTCGGTTCTGAGGCCGGTTGGACGTACTGCCAAATTCTCTAAAATGATGTTGGAGGTGGCATATGGTACAGAAATTAACATTACATTCACTGGCAACTGCTCTGGTGGACATTCCTGCAGTATGCATGCCAATTGCACTCTCCCTCAAAACTTGAGACATCTGTGGCATTGTGTTGTGTGACAAAAATATGCACATTATAGAGCGGCCTTTTCTTGTTCCCAGCACAAGGTGCACCTGTGTTATGATCATGCTGTTTAATCGGCTTCTTGATATGCGACTGTACATGTTGCATTTATATTTTTGTTCAGTGTAGATGAAGCACAGTGATAATGCATTCATCTGTTCTAAAAAATAAACAAAATATCTGACATTGTATTCCCACTTCAACATTGCTGTGCTTTTAAATGGTTGAAAGCGCAGTGGCAGACATTTGGGTGACAAAACCAAAATTCAGACGTTGTTTTTCCATTCGAATGTTGTTGTGCTTAGATGGTTGAAAGCATAATGGTAACACATTGGAAACAAAACTATATTTTTGCTGTAATTTTGAGTGGGTGAACATAGGATGTCATCTCATTGATCAAGGTCTCAACTACATATTACCCAATTTTCCATGTTGAAATTCCACGCTGAAAACGTTTAGGACCATGGCCTTATTTCTATTACCGCATGTTGGATGACTGTCATTCATATTCCGTTCACCCAGCTAAATGTAGGTTTAGGCTACTACATGAAACTAAAATTTTCCCTATAACCATCATGAGGTTGCTACAATGTAGCCTATGAATGAAAATGTACAATGTAGATGCACAGGTCGAGTGAAATTTGAGTAATCAAGGTGACAGACATTGACACATTCAATACTGCCTTGCACAATCTTGCCTCTATTTACCTGATCTAGGGTGTAATCATTAGTCCAACAGTTGCAAATGAGAATTTCTATTGGACAAATGCAGGTAGGTTTATCCCAGTTTCATTCTGTTTGCTTCTGGTTAAGAAATGCTTTCAACAGAATCGGGGGAAAGAATACACCCTTTCATAGTAGCCAGATTGTTATATAATTCCTGCTCGCATCTTCATGCTCTCCTCCTCTCACCTTTTCGCTTCACTTGTGGACTTCAGTGCACAACACATCAGCTTTCTGTGACCAGGCAAAAAAAACTTTCGAAGCCGAACCTTCATATTATAAACGCTAATCGCTACACACAGCCTACATAGTTGTCACCATATTATCTAATGTCAAGTTAAGAAAATAGCTACTAGAACTAACACGTTAGTAAACCCGCTACAATCATGCAGTACTGGTTACACACAGTTTAGCAATTACACCAAAAGCTTGACTTGGAAGAGTTCCAGTATTGGATAGCCATAGAAAAACTAGGTAACATGGCAACCCTTTCTGTTTGAGCCAGCTGTTTGAGTAGGCTAAATAACTGCATTCACCAGCTAAGTAAATTAAAATATATATATTCTCTCACTCTCTCACTCTCTTTCTCTCTCTCTCACTTCTCCTTCATTTTAGAAAAAATTAATTTGTTCCAAACTGTTCAACTTTCGTCTTTCTCTCTCTTTGAGTCAACTACTCCCCACAATTAATGCACTTCCTTGCTAGCTAGCTGTAGCTTATTTTTTATTTTTTTATTTTTTATGCTTATGCTTTCAGTACTAGATTCATTCTCTGATCCTTGCTGCAAGAGCACTGATAGGTTGGAGGACGTCTTCCAAAAGTTGTCATAATTACTGTCTAAGTCTATGGAAGGGGGTGAGAATAAAGAGCCTCCTAGGTTTTGTATTGAAGTCAATGTATTCAGAGGAGGACGGACACTAGCTGTCCTCCAGCTACACCATGGTGCTACCCTACAGAGAGCTGTTGAGGTTACTGTAGACCTTCATTGCAAAACAGTGTGTTTTAATCAATTATTTGGTGAGGTGAATATATTTAGTATAGTTTTATCAAAAAAAATATAACTTTATTAATGTTTCACTGTTTTTATTTTCATGAAATTCCCTGAGAAGGATGGTCCTCCCGTTCCTCCTCTGAGGAGCCTCCATTGTTCAGAACATTTCAGAACATTTTACACCATCACTAACTAACTAAGGTTGCCCAAGATACAAGAGGAAATTATATGAATCGCCCCCAAATGAGTTGGGACCTCATCCAAGGCATGCATCGTTACTTACTATATCATAATTCACAAGGACTTGACGTTTTTTTCTCATGTCAATATTTCATTTTCCCATTGTGTAAGATAATTGTGTAAGATTGTGCCGGAAATCCTGTCCCGAGCAATCCTCTCAATAGTTTTTTCTCACAAAAATAAAGTTCACTTGAGGCCTTACTAAACAACTTGTTGAGTGCAAACAAAAAGACAAAAAAGAGAGAGCATCATAGAGCTGACTAGGAAGGCAACACGGATACTTAGATAGTATCATAAAGACAGTCTCATTGGTTGTTTGTCATTGGGCTGTCCATGACCTACGCCCATGCTGTAGACTAGCAGACTAACTCAATGACTGCCCTAATCACTGGGGGATTCATATGGGTACTGTCTGGCCATGATGACTTTGAGTGACTGCCAGTCTAAAAATATAGATTTCTCTCTCTGTGATTCTTGATTGGAGCACCGATGAGGTTATTTTCTAATCAGGAAGTGGACCGCGGACGTCGTTAGCTAGCTCCTATTTGCGATTGTCATGGCAACAGCCAAACTCCACCAGGTAAACACGATTAAGTACACAACTGACAGTTCTGTTACCGTTCACTTACTTTATTAGACTGGTGTTGTGGCATACAATTGATCTATTTTGCTCCCCTATGGCTAGCCAGTACGTGACTTTCTGTATACCTTCATCACAAACGTCAAGCGGATGTACATTTACCAACCACAGCTGCAATTTCATACTCATGCTACAGATCACGTCAATAATAAAAGTATCTCTTCTGTCATGTTGGATGTGGATGACCTAACTCAACTCCACATAAACCCATCAATGCTTCCATATGATGCAATGTTGAACTGTAACAAGATCTCTCTATAATGTTGGAGCGACGAGACAATGCTGGAGCAGAATGATGCTTATTTTTTTAATCCTCTCCACTCTCTCCGTACGTTCACACGTGCAGGACTCTGAAACACAAGAGGAGCCAGTAAAACAACCCAGCCAAGCCTGAGACAAAGCAGGAGGCACCTCGGATGTGTCGGATGTTGGATATGAGGTAACATTGTTGGGAGTTTTATTCTGACATGAAATCAGGGAAGTGATCAATTGAGGTCAATTGCATCAATGACCCACAAATGGGTTGACCCATTTCTGTCTATAAAGAGTCCGTCAGTAAAACTTCTATCACAATAACAATACCACCATACAGCAACTTGTAATTTCTTAGCAGAAGGATAGTTCGATACTGTAGGAGTTCGGCCTATAGGGCTGTAAACACATACGTTTTGGCATTGCATATTATGTCCTGTAAATGTTTCGCTACCTCCCTTTCTGCCTCTCTGGATAGTCAATCCTCTGCATGAAAACAAGCAGTTGAACCTACTCACCTCTCACCTGATTCCTTGTCTCTTCACTGAAAGTAAACCTCACACACTACTACGCCATCCAGGACTTTGCAGCAAGCTGGCCTGGGTGTTATACTCACTCACAGGTCGGGTCAAACTCACATTTAACCCTTTCTCGTTGTCTTACGCACAACCTTTCACATATCTCTAATATTCCCTTCTTTCTTCTCTCCCTCCCCGTTGCTAGGGGAAATCCTGAAAACATTTGAGCAGTGATTTATGTGACGACGTTGAAAACTCTCCTTAAAGAACGTGTAGGGCTGTAAAGATGACAGTGGGGTTAGTGCTGCTTTATGACCGGGGAGAAGTGTGAGAGAGAGGCCTGCCTCCGTATTTCACTTTCATTTCCTGTCTCAGGACAATGCTGGGCTCGGGGCTCGGCAGGGCACGGCCAGGCCGGTTATTACTTCACTCACTCTGACTACAGGAGAGAAGGGAGAGATGAGCGGCAGAGAGAGAGAGAGAGAGAGAGCGGAGGAAAGGTCGAGAATGAGAGGATCTTAACGAAAGGGACAATGTGATTGGAGAGGATAAATGACAACAAAGTCAAAGTCATCTGTGTCTGTCTACGTGTGTGTATGCATAACTGATATTTAAGACCTCCCTGTGATTCACACTCAATGCTTCTATAAATCTTCCATCATTTCTCTGCGGTGGGGTGGGGGTCAGGCTTCACCCCTCTATACCTTCTATATTCCCTCCATTCCCTCCACCCTGCCTCATAGAGGCCTCAGGCCAGGAGATATGACTGCTCTGCAGGCTTTATTAGCTGTAATCAGACTTCCTGGGTCTGGCCAGTAAAAGACGTGGGCTTCCCAGTGGGCAGAGCGGTGTAGCGGGGATTGTAGCGAGGATTGCTGCTCATGCGTGTTTATCGCTAGCTCTGGAGGAGCTCTGGAGGGTCATGACTTTACTTTAACGCCCAGGCTTTTAATTAAGACTGCTGGTTGTCAGTAACCGTGACTACCCTGCAAGCAAAGGTCCCAGCAGAGTCGAGTTGGCTGGGATTCAAAGGTTTGTAAAAACACTAGGGCCTAATGGGTCAATTGCGATGAACATTGAGCTTGTGTGTTAACGTGGGACCACAGAATAAGTTAATGTGGTATTGATGGGGTCCAGCTTGTGTTGCGATCACATCATGACTACGCTTGGCTGTACATTTACAGTATAGGCTACACAGTTGCGCACAGAATGCATGGGGAATGGGGGTTCTATTTATATCGGGTAAAACAGCAGAAAGGTGAAGGTGCCAATAGTTCCAATTGGTTCCAACCAGCTACATCATAATAAGAGCTGGCCATGCAGCATTGCATGCAGTAGGAGTCTGGACCACTGGCCCCAGGAGCACAGTTATCTGTTTATAAGGAGATGTTCAAGTTCTCCAGTCTCTAGGAGTATGAGCTCATCAGGCCCCGTCCGTCTGTGTGGAGAGTCTGCCGGCCTGGGCGTAGCAGCATACCGTGGACTGTGTGGTCGCCTCTGCCTTGGAGAACAGGAAGTGACAGTGGGAGGACTCTTCCAATCAACCGCAGATCAGGGTTGTGAGAGCGAGAGAACACTAAAGGAAACAGAAAAATAACAGTGTTTGTTTGAACAATGGCTGCCCAGACTGTTCATCATAGGGCCTGAGCTCACAGCACAGCGAGATATATATCCCTGGCAAACGCTTCCTCTAATGCTGAGGCCTTACAAGCACATAAAACAAAGCCCAGAGCCCCAGTCCCAGTCAGGGGGGAAATATCTCAGAGATTTCCTCAGGGGTTGGACCAGGGCTTTTGTTGGAACGCCTCTGTCCATTTTTTTTATTATTTCCGTAGGAAAACACAGGGGCGAGATGGAGAGTGCCGTTCCCGGGAAGATGGAGGAAGCTGGAATGTTTGGTAAGGGACGTGTGGCTGTGTGTTCCCGGAGAGAGCGTCTTCATGGATTTCTCCTTCGGTTGACCGGACCTGCTCTGTACGTGCTGGAGGGCTCTGGGCCTGGAATGGTGATGGCAGGGATTGATAGGAGATGGAGGACGTCTGGTAGATTGTCCAACCCAGCATACAGGCACAAGAGTTGTCCAAATCCAATGAGGGAGGAGAAAGAGCTTGCAAAGAAAGGTTTAACCAGAGTATTGACACTTCCATGACTGGATGCACACATGCACACTTCTCCAGACAAATCTGTTAAGGATTAGTGATTTGATGGTTTGTAATAATTGTTCAGTTACAAAGCTAGTCATTTGTCACTTTTCCTAGCTCCCCGTAGGTCTTCATATTGTTCTTGTATGTGTGTAAAGGGCCATGTAAAGTTTGAATTTGTCCAGGCGCCCTCCTAAACCCACAGGGGGAACATTATGTTTGAGAAATGTTCTTTCTTTCGCAGAGTTTTTAGTGGATTAGATGACATTTAAGTTATTGGAGGACTAATATGCATGATTAAAACAGTTGATGATTGCGCAAAATGGAGCACAATTTTATTGGCCTCCCCTAGGGCTAGCCATTAAAGAGCTCTCGGTCGGTCCAGTGCGAGATTGTAACACTTTATTTAACACTTGATCTGTGGATAGCAGGCCATGAACTGCCAGTGAACCTGAGGTCCACATTAAAACAATACGTGTGTGAGTGGTCCTAGGCACTTTACTATACTCTCCATATTGCATTATGGTTGACTGTTGGCTGTTTTAACCTGGAGGCCACTGTGGAGGGGAATGGTGTAACTTTAGATGAGTGTAGACTCAAGTGGGGTCACATACATCTCCTCAGGTGGCACAGAGTGGCGCAGCCATCTAAGACACACCAACTCATTCAAGGGTTTTTCTGTATTTTTACTTCCTGATTAAAAAAATAAAATTTTCTAAATTGTGGAATAATAGTGAAGACATCAAAACTATGAAACAAACACATATGGAATCATGTAGTAACCAAAAAAGTGTTAAACAAATCAAAATATATTTTAGATTCTTCAAAGTAGCCTAACTTTTCCTTGATGACAGCCTTACACATTCTTGGCATTCTCTCAACCAGATTAATGAGGAATGCTTTTCTAACAGTCTTGAAGGAGTTCCCACATGGTGAGCACTTGTTGGCTGCCTTTCCTTCACTCTACGGTCCAACTCATCCCTAACCATCTCATTTGGGTTGATGTGGGATGATTGTGGAGGCCAGGTCATCTGATGCAACACTCCATCAATCTCCTTCTTGGTCAAATAGCCCTTACACAGCCTGGAGGTGTGTTAGGTCATTGTCCTGTTGAAAAAAAATTATAGTCCCACTAAGTGGAAACCAGATGGGATGGCGTATCGCTGCAGAATGCTGTGGTAGCCATGCTGGTTAAGTTTTCCTTGATTTCTAAATAAAATGCCGGTCTAATGTCCATTGCTCATGTTTCTTGGCCCAAGCAAGTCTTGTCTTATTATAGAGGTCCTTTGGTAGTGGTTTCTTTGAAGCAATTCAACCACGAAGGCCTGATTCACACAGTCTCCTCTGAATAGTTGATGTTGTCTCTTTCTTGAACTCTGTGAAGCATTTATTTGGGCTGCAATTTCTGAGGCTGGTAACTCTAATGAACTTATCCTCTGCAGCAGAGGTAACTTGGGTCTTCCTTTCCTGTGGTGGTCCTCATGAGAGCCAGTTTAATTATAGCGCTTAATGGTTTTTGCGAGTGCACTTGAAGAAACTTTCAAAGTTCTTGAAATGTTCCGCAATGAGTGACCTTCATGTCTTAAAGTAATGATATATTGTCATTTCTCTTTGCTTATATGAGCTGTTCTTGCCATAATATGGACTTGATCTTTTGCAAAGTATACCACCAGTACCTCACAACACAACTGATTGGCTCAAACGCATTCAGAAGGAAAGAAATTCCACAAAATAACTTTTAACAAGGCACACCTGTTCATTGAAATGTATTCCAGGTGACTACCTCATGAAGCTGGTTGAGAGAATTCCAAGAGTGTGCAAAGCTGTCATCAAGGAAAAGTTTCACTACTTTGAAAAATATTTAGATTTGTTTAACATTTTTGTTGGTTACTACATGATTCCATGTGTGTTATTTCATAGTTGTGATGTCTTCACTATTATTCTACAATGTAGAAAATAGTACAAATCATGAAAAACTTGTCCAAACTTTTGACTGGTTCCGCATACAGCAATAGGGCATAACATACCCTAGGTGTTGAGAAGGGAGTGTGGTACGTTGCTACACTCGACGACAAATTCAATGTACTGTACATTAAGATGACTAACACCAAATCGTATACTGTATAGAAATAACAATAGACATTCATATGTTTCTTGACTTTGTCCAGCTTTAAGTCAGGGACCATAGATATTTCCCAAAACCATGAAAAGAGTCAAATGTTTTGCACATTTTGATGCAGAGGTAATATAACCCATTTTCAGTGCGGCACTCCGGACCTCATTGAAGACCGAATGCGACCCCCGGGGCGAAATGAGTTTGACACCACTGCTCTAAGAACTTGGAACTCGGAAACAAGAGTAACCAAATAGAAGGGCAAAAAATTCCACATTTGGGGCCTTAACCCTCCTGTTGTGTTCCGGTCGAATTGGACCGATTTACAAGTTTTCTCTCTGAAAAATGAGGTTCATTTAATCTGATTGTCATAAGGTTCCATGACTTTGTCCACACAAGGAATCTGAACACACAAAATACATTTAGATGATTTTCATACAATTTTGGGTCTTTTCTTTAACTTTTGTACACCTGTGGTGTTCCCGGTCAAAAATGACCAGTCATTAGAAATGAACGGGTGAGACTACAATCAGTGTATCAAATTGAGTTCAGGCACATGCCCATTCATCAGATGGACACACTTCCTCTTCCAGACCCCCACATGCATGTGTGTTGAAGCACACACACACCTCACTCCCCTTCTTGGCTTCCATGGCATCCCCCACGGGAACCTTTCCCCAATAGAACCTTACCCCCACGGGAACCCCACCTGTTGGCATTCTCACAAACAATCGCAACATTGTTTCAATAATATATAGAGCTTTTTTCGCAACTCTGGTATATAAAGCTTATTTGAGATCTTGCTCACAACTCATTCTGTGGCAGCAAATTGACCAAACAATATACTGTATGTGAGTCTCTTGATCATATCTTTGATCATGACACTGGTGAGGAGGAGAGAGGCCAGGAAACTGACAGTTAAGTAGTCTTTGATAAATTGCACAATATGTCTCGTCTGAGTATTTGTTTAAGTCAAAATGATCCATACATTATGCTTTTCTTTTACTAAAAAATGAGTTGTATGAGCTCAGGTCAATGAGGCCTGTACATAGCAAATAGAAATCCAAACTTGTAATGTTCACCAGAACTTAAGTTGATAAAAAGATCTAACACAACATTAGGTGATAATATGGATTAATATGGATTTATAATCAGCTATAATGGGGCGGTCATGTTGGACAGGGAACACAGAATTAATTAACATGAAGCTAACACAACAGGAGGGTTAACAAAAAAACAAAATAGCAAAAACATTATTTTAACTAATTGGACCGGTATCCGGTAGCAACTGAGTGACATCATAAACTTCTATACCAACTGTTGATGGGAACTATTTCAATTAATGCGAGTGCAAATTGGCCTACACCAACACAGGTTGGCAATTAGATCCTTATTATTGGCTGTTGTCAATGTTTAAGGTGTGAAAGAGGAAAGCCAGGCCTGTTTTTCTGCAGGTGAACCCGGAGGTCAGTGGGGGTAGTGTGTGTGTGTGTGTGTGTGTGTGCGTGCGTGCGTGTGTGTGTGTGGTCGGGGACCTGGTTACTGGGGGCTACCCAGATATGCAGACGGGGGTTTGGTGCATTCACTTATTGCTGTGTGATTTTTACCCATTGGTCAGTCAGTTTGTATACAAGCAGATAAAGAGAAATACAAAACAGAGAAACACATATTTTCTACGGAGAGATTTCAGTGCCATCAGAAATGATTTCAATTCCATCATTTTAAATTGGCATTAGGATGTTGAATTTGAATGCAAAAATGTGATCATTGAATTCATAAATTGAACTTGATTTAAAACTAAATTGAATGAATGTTGCATTCCGTTTTGAAATTCAATGTAAATTTAATTGAATATTCAAATAAAAAATGGTATGTTTTAATTTATTTGAATCTTCAATAAATTAGAAATTATAGGTTGAATGCGATATCCACTACATTGAAGCTGAATATATAAATATTGAATGGTGTGACTACCATTTGCCTCATGCAGCATGACACATCTCCTTCGCATAGAGTTGATCAGGCTGTTGATTGTGGCCTGTGGAATGTTGTCCCACTCCTCTAAAATGGCTGTGCAAAGTTGCTGGATATTGGCGGGAACAGGAACGCGCTGTCAAGCATGTCGATCCAGTGCATCCAAAATGTGCTAAATGGTTGACATGTCTGGGAGTATGGAAGAACTAGGACCTATTTTCAGCTTTCAGGAATTGTGTACAGATCCTTGCGACATGGGGCCGTGCATTATCATGCTGAAAGATGAGGTGATGGCGGCGGATGAATGGCAAGACCATGGGCCTCACGGAATCTCACGCTATCTCTGTGCATTCAAACTGCCATCGTTAAAATGCAATTGTGTTCATTGTCTGTAGCTTATA